>NC_041391.1:131685144-131722523 GCF_002162155.2 Triticum dicoccoides
CGCATATCCGAATATCCAGCTTGCACCGCCGGTGCGAACCGAGTCAAAGTGGCCCAGTGGTCAGCACGGGTATTGAAGAGCTCTAACCTTAAGGCCCGATTTTCACGGTCCTTATCCTCGAGCATCTCAGCAGTGGTGCGGGTCCGTGAGTCCTCCTGAGTGGGGTCAGCATAGATAGCCTGGAGATACCCTTGTGCTCCCGGAAGTGATCCTGGCATATACCGGAAATCAGAGTCCCGAAATAAACCAGATCTGACTCGCATAATGGTCATCATAGAGTAGGCGGCGTCCTGCACAGCCATCTCAATAGTAACCCCGAGTCCATAGGAGCAGTGAAGAGGCTCGGTGGATCCAGGATAAGATGAAAATATCCTGACAGTGCAGAGATACTGGCTTTGATTAAAGTCTCGGAATTGCTCTTCGACCGTGTACTCAAGATACCAACGGTATCCAGCCTCAGTCATTACCCTGACCAACTTGGCAGTATGGCCGGGTACATCTAGGCATCGAGTCAGGTGAACCACTTGATTGAGGTCGCGAGTGGCCATCTGAAAGCACAATCATAATGCAAAGGCATTAGAATTTCTAGCAAAATTTCGGCAGCATAACAGCTGTAAATGCTCAAGAAGGATTTTGAGACATTTGACAAAGGATTTCGTACACACTCAACATCATCATATCAAAGTTTTGAATCCATTCTAACAACATAATGTGGTAGTAGAACTGAACTAGGCTTGTATCCATCAAACTTATAAGGTACTACTGATTAGTAACACGTGATCCTGATAGAGAGAATAGGTCCTAATTCCTTAACCCCCGATGGAAGAATGGACTGACTCAGATCAGAATGTCATAAGATAAAGAAGTAAAAAGAGCCTTACGTTCCAACCCACAAACAATTCCCCTACATATAACTAAAGAATATCTAGACTCAACATCGACCAGTTTGGCTTGGAGAACCTACAGGCAGTCCGGCTCTGATGCCAACGCTGTCAGGACCCCGACTCGATGTCACATCGATCTAGCCGGTAACACCTCATATCACTTTGCGGCCTCACGCACGGTATCCCCACGGGTGTCGCCTTACCTTTGCCCGGGACCGTTTGCGCCTTTTGGCTCACGTATATGATAGTGTCGCTAGCATCCATATGATAAAGAGCCCGGGCTGACATGACTAGTCGTAAACCCAAAGTGGCACAGACTTACAGGGACAGGCATCCATGACCCAGCTTCGAACATGTCGGTCATCAGCAAGTGGGTCCGGGCTGTAGCACTGGGCTAGCAGGACTCCGGTAAACCGGGCTGTAGCGGGCTAACAGGACTCCGGTACTCAAAGCGTGACATTTCCCCGAAGGGACAGACACAGGAACGAAGAAGGACACATGCCGGCCAGCCTAAGTGTTCCAGAGCAGTAGCAAGCTACCATGGCTCAGCGGTAACACTAGGAGACATTTCCCGGTAAGAGAGGCTACTAAAGACAAACAACTAGATGGTCAGATCCCACACATACCAAGCATTTCAGTCATACACACAATATGCTCGATATGTGCAAATACAACGAAGCATCACAACATGACTCTACGACACAAGTACTTTATTTAAGGCTCAGGGAGCCATACATAACATACACAAAGGTACGGGTCTCACGACCCAACATACAAGTCATACAGTCATACAAACCAGCAGCGGAAGTAACTTGTCTGAGTACAGACAACTAGTAAAATAAAGGAGGCTTGGAAAGCCTAGCTATACTACGTGGTCCTTCACAAGCTCAGGGTCACCACCTGGGTCTTTAGCCTACTCGTTGATGTCAACGTCTACATAGAACCCATCAGAAGGGGTTGCAGCGTCTTCTGTAAAAATGTAGATTATAGCAACATGAGTACAAGGGTACTCAACAAGACTTACATCAGATCCTAGATACATGCACATTATCAAGAAGGGTTGGTGGAGTTATTGCAGCAAGCCAGCTTTGACTCTTGGCTAGACTATCCTACGATACTTCAACTTGAACTGGTTTTTCGCACACGAGTCCACTACTCACCACTTCAATACACTACCGAGGATCCACCTCCGTCTTCCTACGGAAGAGCCATCCTCGGCACTCACACTTATCTTGAGGCTTTTAGTAGTTTCCATTTACTTGTCTATGAACTGTATAGGCAACCAAGTAGTCCTTTACCGCGGACGCGGCTATTCGAATAGATCATGTTAAACCTGCAGGGGTGTACTCCTTCATACACGCTCCCACCACTTACCGTCGTTTACACGACATGTACTCGGCAACCTTCAAGCGGAAGCCCAACGTGGGTGTCGGCCACGACCTACCTAATCACCTAAGCCTCCAGTCCAGGTTTATCGCCTATCCAGGTTCCATCCGCAGGGAGTCCGGCCGAGGTTTCCCATACGGCCCCGAACGATGTGAACAGGGTTCCCGAGATACCTAACGGGTATTCGGTACACCGTGCCACGTACCTACCGCATCACAGCCCACCCCTACGGTCAGCGCTGTCCACGGCCTCCAGTAGGCTACAAACACCAGAAACTACTTGCAACTCCTGGACGGAGAACTAGGGTGAATAAGAAGCCGAGAGGGTCCATTGGTTTCGGGCCCAATGCATGGTAGTAGCTGATTCTTAGATCACACATACAGATCTCAGTGCTTAAGGTCGGCTTCAATGAAACAACCCACCATGTACTCCTACATGGCCTCTCATCGATACCTTTACCAAATCGTGTTCACCACACCACTCTCATTACCGACATAATCATTTCACTCTAGCCCATCACCCAGATGAACCAGACCTGACACGACTCTAAGCATAGCAGGCATAGCAAGGTAGGAACAACACATACATAGGGCTCAATCAACTCCTACACATGCTAGTGGGTTTCATCTAGTTACTGTGGCAATGACAGGTCATGCAGAGGAAATGGGTTCAACTACCGTAACACACAGCAGTTTGAATCGCGTTGTCTTAATGCAGTAAAAGAGAGCAGGAGCGAGAACATGGGATTGTATCGATATGATCAAATGGTTGGTTGCTTGCCTGATGGTTCGATGCACTGATACGGTTCTTCGTTAGGGTAATCGCGGTACTCCTCGGAGGCAGAACCTGTCGCAAAGGACACCGACACACAACCATCACCAAACAATGTGCAACAATATGATGCATGCATGAAACATAGCAATATGAGTGTGTTGGGCTAATGCAACTAAAACCAGAAGGGTTTGAACAAATTTGAATCAAGGATTCAAATTTCAAATTCAAGTATGGCCTTTTAAAGTGCTTTTCCTTGTTCTGCTTGAAACATCAATTTAACTTGTTTGATCATGCATGAAAATAGTACAGATGGATAGATTGGATTTTTCTGATCATTTTTCATATATAATTTGTCCAATTTGGAGTTACAGAATAAAAGTTATGAATTTTTGAAGTTTAAATAATATTCTGGAATTTCCTGATTTAATTTAAATCCAGAAATATAAATATTGCGCCAGCATGACGTCAGCATGACGTCAGTGGTCAACTGCGGCTGCCTGAGGTCAAACCTGACGTGTGGGGCCCACACGTCAGTGACAGGGGGGTTAAACAGGGTTAAATTAATCCTAATTACTAATTAGTGGCGCTGGGGCCCACTAGTCAGTGTCAGGGGGTTAACTAACAGTGGTTAGCGCTAATCCTAATTAGCTACAGGGCTGGGCCCACCTGTCAGGGACTCAGGGGGGTTCCTGCCGTGGTCAAAGTGGGTCAAACCCACCGGCGACGTGACGCCGGCGAGGCCCGAGACGGCGGCGCTGTCAGGACCCCGACTCGATGTCACATCGATCTAGCCGGTAACACCTCATATCACTTTGCGGCCTCACGCACGGTATCCCCACGGGTGTCGCCTTACCTTTGCCCGGGACCGTTTGCGCCTTTTGGCTCACGTATATGATAGTGTCGCTAGCATCCATATGATAAAGAGCCCGGGCTGACATGACTAGTCGTAAACCCAAAGTGGCACAGACTTACAGGGACAGGCATCCATGACCCAGCTTCGAACGTGTCGGTCATCAGCAAGTGGGTCCGGGCTGTAGCACTGGGCTAGCAGGACTCCGGTAAACCGGGCTGTAGTGGGCTAACAGGACTCCGGTACTCAAAGCGTGACATTTCCCCGAAGGGACAGACACAAGAACGAAGAAGGACACATGCCGGCCAGCCTAAGTGTTCCAGAGCAGTAGCAAGCTACCATGGCTCAGCGGTAACACTAGGAGACATTTCCCGGTAAGAGAGGCTACTAAAGATAAACAACTAGATAGTCAGATCCCACACATACCAAGCATTTCAATCATACACACAATATGCTCAATATGTACAAATACAACGAAGCATCACAACATGACTCTACGACACAAGTACTTTATTTAAGGCTCAGGAAGCCATACATAACATACACGAAGGTACGGGTCTCACGACCCAACATACAAGTCATACAGTCATACAAACCAGCAACGGAAGTAACTTGTCTGAGTACAGACAACTAGTAAAATAAAAGAGGCTTGGGAAGCCTAGCTATACTACAAGGTCCTTCACAAGCTCAGGGTCACCACCTGGGTCTTTAGCCTACTCGTTGATGTCAACGTCTACATAGAACCCATCAGAAGGGGTTGCAGCGTCTTCTGTAAAAATGTAGATTATAGCAACATGAGTACAAAGGTACTCAGCAAGACTTACATCAGATCCTACATACATGCTTAGTATCAAGAAGGGTTGGTGGAGTTATTGCAGCAAGCCAGCTTTGACTCTTGGCTAGGCTATCCTACGATACTCCAACTTGAAATGGTTTTGCGCACACGAGTCCACTACTCACCAATTCAATACACTACCGAGGATCCGCCTCCGTCTTCCTACGGAAGAGCCATCCTCGGCACTCACACTTATCTTGAGGCTTTTAACAGTTTCCATTTACTTGTCTATGAACTGTATAGGCAACCAAGTAGTCCTTTACCGCGGACGCGGCTATTCGAATAGATCATGTTAACCCTGCAGGGGTGTACTCCTTCATACACGCTCTCACCACTTATCGTCGTTTACACGACATGTACTCGGCAACCTTCAAGCGGAAGCCCAACGTGGGTGTCGGCCACGACCTACCTAATCACCTAAGCCTCCAGTCCAGGTTTATCGCCTATCCAGGTTCCATCCGCAGGGAGTCCGGCCGAGGTTTCCCATACGGCCCCGAACGATGTGAACAGGGTTCCCGAGATACCTAACGGGTATTCGGTACACCGTGCCACGTACCTACCGCATCACAGCCCACCCCTACGGTCAGCGCTGTCCACGGCCTCCAATAGGCTACAAACACCAGAAACTACTTGCAACTCCTGGACGGAGAACTAGGGTGAATAAGAAGCCGAGAGGGTCCATTGGTTTCGGGCCCAATGCATGGTAGTAGCTGATTCTTAAATCACACATACAGATCTCAGTGCTTAAGGTCGGCTTCAATGAAACAACCCACCATGTACTCCTACATGGCCTCTCATCGATACCTTTACCAAATCGTGTTCACCACACCACTCTCATTACCGACGTAATCATTTCACTCTAGCCCATCACCCCGATGAACCAGACCTGACACGACTCTAAGCATAGCAGGCATAGCAAGGTAGGAACAACACATACATAGGGCTCAATCAACTCCTACACATGCTAGTGGGTTTCATCTAGTTACTGTGGCAATGACAGGTCATGCAGAGGAAATGGGTTCAACTACCGTAGCACACAGCAGTTTGAATCGTGTTGTCTTAATGCAGTAAAAGAGAGCAGGAGCGAGAACATGGGATTGTATCGATATGATCAAATGGTTGGTTGCTTGCCTGATGGTTCGATGCACTGATACGGTTCTTCGTTAGGGTAATCGCGGTACTCCTCGGAGGCAGAACCTGTCGCAAGGACATCGATACACAACCATCACCAAACAATGTGCAACAATATGATGCATGCATGAAACATAGCAATATGAGTGTGTTGGGCTAATGCAACTAAAACCAGAAGGGTTTGAACAAATTTGAATCAAGGATTCAAATTTCAAATTCAAATATGGCCTTTTGAAGTGCTTTTCCTTGTTCTGCTTAAAACATCAATTTAACTTGTTTGATCATGCATGAAAATAGTACAGATGGATAGATTGGATTTTTATGATCATTTTTCATATATAATTTGTCCAATTTGGAGTTACAGAATAAAAGTTATGAATTTTTGAAGTTTAAATTATATTCTGGAATTTCCTGATTTAATTTAAATCCAGAAATATAATTATTGCGCCAGCATGACGTCAGCATGACGTCAGTGGTCAACTGCGGCTGTCTGGGGTCAAACCTGACGTGTGGGGGCCACACGTCAGTGACAGGGGGGGTTTAACAGCTTTAAATTAATCTTAATTAGGGATTAGTGGCGCTGGGGCCCACTGTCAGTGTCAGGGGGGGTTGACTAACGGTAATTAGCACTAACTGACCACCTGGCCGATGGGGCCCACGCGTCAGTGACCCTGGGGGGGTCAAACCCCAGGTCAGACAAGTCAAACCCACCGGCGACACGACGCCGGCAAGGCCCGAGACGGCGGCGCGATGCGGGATCGCGCTACAGGGCACGGGCGAGGCCGTTCTTGGGCTCGTTGGAGAGCTCTTGCTCCCGCGCGTCGAACGGTGGCCGTGGCTGGGCCTAGGGTGGCTGGAGTCGACGGCGGCGAGCTCGGCTGCGGCCGCCGGAGTTCGGGTGCGGTCGGAGTCGGCGTTGCAGGGTGTTTGGGGAGGCGTTGGTGCGTGCTGCGTGCTCCTAGTGAGGCGTGGAGCACGATAGTGTGCTCGGTTGGGCGCTACGGTGACCGTGGCCACGACGGCGACATCGCCGGCGGCGTGGAGCTCTCGGCCAAGGTGGGGCTAAGGCCTAGAGGTCGAAAGAGACCAGGAGAGAAGGGGGAAACGACTCGGGGGCTCACCGCGGTTGCAGTGGGCGTCGAAGCGGGCTCGGAGACGCGCTGGAGACGGCGAATTCGACGGCGATGATGGTCGGAGCCCGAAGAGGGGAACGGCGACGTGGCGGCGATGCAGGGCTTCCGGAGGCCTGTGGAGCGGTGGGGAGGAAGAGGGGGTTGTGGCGGAGCTTCTGAGCTAGTCGGGGGAGCGAGGGGTGGCCGGAGACGGCTGCTATGGCGAACGGCGGCGACGGTGGTGTTCGGCTGTGTGAGAGAGAGAGCGAGGGAGAGGAGGGAGGAGCCGAGGGAGAGTGAGAGAGAGCAGGGGGGAGGCGTGGTGTCGTCCAGGGGCATCGAGGCGAGGAGGGGAGGGCAGGCAGGCAGGGAGAGAGGTGGCGTGGCGCGGTGGCGCGCGCGCGCGCCGGCCACACTCCCCTCCCTCTGTCGGGACGAAGACGACAGAGGAGGGAGCCGGGCTGGGCCGCTTGCTGGCTGGGCCGGCCAGCTGGATGGGCTGCACAGGGAGGAGCCCAGGTAAGCTTCTCCCTTTTATTTTTTTTTCTGTTTTCTAATTTCTGACATTTGTTTTGATTTAAATAATATATTAAATCATTTATTTAACTTATGCCAATTTTTGCAGGGGCTAGATATATTATTCCAGAGCTCCTTTATAATTGGCATAATATTTGGACATATATTAATATATATAGAAATATATTTCCAATGCAAATATTTATGCATTAATTCCAAATGCCCAAAATAAATGTCCATGAGCCACTAAAAATATTGGTTTGATTTTTATCTCTGTCCAATATTTTCAGAGAGCAACATGAGCATTTTCTTGGACCCTTTTGGAGAAATTTTTATTTGGGTCATTTTCAAAATGATTCTGAGGGTTTCACAGATCCCCATTTCAAGTTTCTGATGAAAGAGTAAACATGATGCAACACTCTAATGCATGACTAGCTAGGGTGTGACAGCACCTCTTGGCGGCTGCCCTGGACCCAACTATCAGCCTCTCCACGTACAGTACTCTTCCGACGGAAGTCAGTTGTTGACCACATTGACCACGCCGTGTTGAGAGCACCATGGCAGTGGACGACGGCAAGGCCTAGGAAGGGGACAACGCGGAGCCAGGAAAGACGTGGCAGTGGAATCCCACGCGGAGAGGAGTACGAGGGTTCACTGGTTCGGCTGCGATGTGAGTGTGCTGTCGCCGCAGAATAACAGGGGGTGTGGGTGAGTAGAGGGATGGCCTGGCCAGTGGTGGGGGTAGTAGGGGCGGTGAGGCCTCTACGGCATCATAGCCGGCCACGGGAGGCAGGAGCACGCGGCACGACCGGCGCTGGTTTGGGCGGCTGGAGCAAGAAGACCAGAGGTTGAAGAAGCACTACGACCATTGGATGGACATCGTACGGTCACTGGAGCTAGAATCGTTCATATTGACTAAGTTGAAAAAGCCCTCCATCCCCATCAACTTAGTTGGCCCACAATTCAGCTTCCCATTGTGGTGGGTCCCAGCTAGCAGGGGTTATTCATTTTTTGTGCGTAATAAGGAGGCGCTTCCTTGCATGCGAAGATATAGCTGGTGGGTCCGACCTGTCAGTGGGGGCAACATTTTTTCGCGAAATATAGAGGCCCTTCCGGTGGGTCCCAACTGTCAGGTGGAGGAATCATTATTTTGCGTGTAATAAGGAGGCATTTCCTTGTGTGCGGCCATGGACCTAGCTGTCAGCCTCTCCACATATAGTCCACATCCGATGGATGTCGTTCGTTGACCATGTTGACCAGGCTACGTCGAGAGCACCATGGCGGTGGACGACGGCGAGGCCTAGGAAGGGAACAACACGGAGCTGGGGAAGACTCGGCAATAGTAGCCCACGCGGCGGGGAGTACGAGGGTTTACTGGTCCGGCTGCCGTCGCCGGAAAATAACAGGAGGTGTGGGTGAGTAGAGGAATGGCCTGGCAAGCAATGAAGTAGGGTGGGGCGGTGCAGCCTGTGCGGTAGCACAGCCGGCCACGAGAGGTGGGAGCAGGCAGTCCCACCGGTGCTGGTTTGGGCGGCTGGAGCAAGAAGATCAGATATTGAAGAAGCAGCACGGCCGTTGGATTAACATCCAACGGTCGCTGCTGCTAGAATCATTTGCGGACTAAGTTGACAAAGCCTTTCGTACGCATCAACCTAGTAGACCCACAAGTCAGCCTCCAAATCTGTCCCAAACAGCATACAACCCGAAATTTGTAGCCAGATTTAAATTAATTTTAAAACTAAATATACCTTAATTTAAATTCAATGAAATTTTACCCGCACAAAAACAATCAAATTTAAAATATCAAAATCTGAAAGAAAAAAGTATTTTGGAACTAATTGCCTGTTTGCTGTATTTTATCATTTTACAGCCCATTTATTATTACTTATAGCCCATTTCTTATTACTTATAGCCCATTTTCTGGGAAAAATGCATCCCTCCTCATCTTGAAAGATTTTCGGCCCAGCAGGGCGTAGAAAAGCAAGTAGGCGTATGTTGGTTATTCTGCAAAAAACAAAATAGCTGGCTAGCCATTTTCAGAAAGGAAAAAAACAAAGTAGGCTGGTCAAACATATGAAATAAAAGCCTGGGCTAGACGGGCCATAGGTCGCGCACAACCCAGTTGATACCCTTCTCCGTCTCGAAAATACAAAATTACTGCGCGTGCTGCTTGGTCCCTACTGTCATCCTCACCATGTACAATCATCTCCTTATTTCTCTCAGTTGTTGACCATGTTGACAACATCGGAGGGTGGCGCCGCGGCGAGCGAACCAAGGCGGAGGACGATGGTGAGGCCTCGGACGGGAACGAACATGAGCCGGGGAAGATGCGCAGAGTTTTAGGGTGCAATGTGGCCATGATGCGTGCGCAGCAGCACATCCAGCCGTGGGAGGCAGGAGCAGGCGGTCCCGTCGGCGCTGGTTTGGCTTTGGCGGCTCGAGGAAGAAGAGACTAAAGAAACATGACAGACGTTGAATGTAAATCCAATGGTCAAGGTTGGCACAATCATTTGTTGAGTAAGCCGACACCAAGTAGCATACTTTTTTTGTTGGGGAATGTTGCAGAAAATAAAATTTTTCCTACAGTTTCACCAAGATCCATCTATGAGTTCATCTAAGCAACGAGTCATAAGAGAGAGATTGCATCTACATACCACTTGTAGATCGCGTGCAGAAGCGTTCAAGAGAACGGTGATGATGGAGTCGTACTCGCTGTGATCCAAATCACCGATGACCAAGTGCCGAACGGACAGCACCTCCGCGTTCAACACACGTACGGAGCGGATGACTTCTCCTCGTTCTTGATCCAGCAAGGGGGAAGGAGAGGTTGATGAAGATCCAGCAACACAACAGCGTGGTGGTGGATGCAGCAGGACTCCGGCAGGGCTTCGCCAAGCTGCTGCGGGAGGAGGAAGAGGTGTAGCAGGGGGAGGGAGGCGCCAAGACACAGGGTGCAGCTGCCATCCCTCCCCCCTCCTTTATATAGGCCCCCAGGGGGGGGTGCCGGCCCTGGGAAATCTAATCTCCCAAGGGGGGCGGTGGCCAGGTGGGTGGAGTTCCCCCCCAAGGCAAGTGGGGCACGCCCCCCACCTAGGGTTTCCAACCCTAGGCGCAGGGGGGCCCAGGGGGGCGCACCAGCCCACTAGGGGCTGGTTCCCCTCCCCCTTTAGCCCACGAGGCCCTCCGGGATAGGTGGCCCCACCCGGTGGACCCCCGGGACCCTTCCGCTGGTCCCGATACAATACCGGGTGACCCCGAAACTTTCCCGATGGCCGAAACAGCACTTCCTATATATAATTCTTCACCTCCGGACCATTCCGGAACTCCTCGTGACGTCCGGGATCTCATCCGGGACTCCGAACAACATTCAGTTTGCTGCATACTCATATTCATACAACCCTAGCATCACCGAACCTTAAGTGTGTAGACCCTACGGGTTCGGGAGACATTCAGACATGACCGAGACAGCTCTCCGGTCAATAACCAACAACGGGATCTGGATACCCATGTTGGCTCCCACATACTCCTCGATGATCTCATCGGATGAACCACGATGTCGAGGATTCAAGCAACCCCGTTTACAATTCCCTTTGTCAGACGGTATGTTACTTGCCCGCGATTCGATCGTCGGTATCCCAATACCTCGTTCAATCTTGTTACCGGCAAGTCACTTTACTCGTACCGTAATGCATGATCCCGTGACCAGACACTTGGTCACTTTGAGCTCATTATGATGATGCACTACCGAGTGGGCCCAGTGATACCTCTCCGTTTATACGGAGTGACAAATCCCAGTCTCGATCCGTGTCAACCCAACAGACACTTTCGGAGATACCTGTAGTGCACCTTTATAGTCACCCAATTACGTTGTGACGTTTGGTACACCCAAAGCACTCCTACGGTATCCGGGAGTTACACAATCTCATGGTCTAAGGAAGAGATACTTGACATTGAAAAAGCTCTAGCAAAACGAACTACACGATCTTGTGCTATGCTTAGGATTGGGTCTTGTCCATCACATCATTCTCCTAATGATGTGATCCCGTTATCAACGACATCCAATGTCCATAGTCAGGAAACCATGACTATCTGTTGATCAACGAGCTAGTCAACTAGAGGCTTACTAGGGACATGTTGTGGTCTAAGTATTCACACGTGTATTACGATTTCCAGATAATACAATTATAGCATGAATAAAAGACAACTATCATGAACAAAGAAATATAATAATAATCCTTTTATTATTGCCTCTAGGGCATATTTCCAACAATCTCCCACTTTCACTAGAGTCAATAATCTAGTTACATTGTGATGAATCGAACACCCATAGTGTCGTGGAATTAACACGTCAGATGTCCTTAGTGTCAGGACTTAGTCGCGAGGCCAACGCATCTATGTGGTAGCTTGAGAGGGGTTGAGCGGAATCGAGAGACGCAACACAAGACAAGGGTTTAGACAGCTTTGGGCCCCGGGAAACATCATCCGGTAATAGCCCTACATGTTGTTTGGGGCTAGGTCTCATTATGCTCATGAGGGAGTCGCCGTAAACTGGCTCTCGTCTTTGTGTCTAGCCCTAGAGATTGTTTCTTCTATTGCTTGTCGCTTGTCCCTCTTTGGAGAGCCCTGCCCCTCCTTATATATGTTGAAGGGGAGGGTTACATGTGGAGTCCTATTAGGATTAGGACTAGTCTATCTCTAATACAAACCGTATACAAGTCCAGGTCTTAACTCCTTGTAAGACAAATATTCCTTATGTCTTTCCTCTTAAACCGGCCCACCGTAGTTGAACCGGCCTTCATGAACCGTCAGTCGGGCCACCAGGTCTTGTCACTCCTCTGACCCGCCTGCCGGATTACCAATGAACCGTAAACTGCCGGGTCGCCAGTGAGCCGCCAAGTGTCAGCGGGTTCTTCAGGTAAACCGCCAAGTCCGGCCGGGTTATACTTCCGGCCGGTTTACGCCGCGGGGTATATCCCCGACATTAGCCCCCAGTTTAATTTGGATTTATCCATGTTAAACTGATCCTGTGAAATAAACACAAGAACAAACTTAACAGATTATGCTCCGGGTTAAGAATTCTTGTAAACCGGCATCTGATCGTCCTTAAATCCTTGTCATTTCCTCCTTCTAGAAAATCCGGTTTAATAGGCCAGCTTCATAATCAACTTACTGACATTGGTTTCTCATAAAAAATATATTGTGAAGAATAACTCCTTTGATTCAGCTCCCAATGCTTAAAAACAATATCGGTCCTTGAAATACTCATCCAATCTTCAACCGGTTTAAGGACGTAGAACTTGCCGGTTTATCATTTGCCAAGATCACCGGTTTATAAATATTGATGGTACCGGGTCATACTTGTAGTTAACATCCAGCTTGAAGATATACCTCTTATATACCTATCACTTGTAGCCCCCAAGTCTTAAGAAGGTAGCATAGCAACAACTTTAGACTTGCTTCAATATAGGTATCACAATCTTGAATAAATCCTGGTTGTTCATCTCAATCATTAGTCAGAATTGACTATTCCACATATGTAGCCCCCAAGTGCCGGGTTGTCATGCTTGCAGCAACCTGGAACTTGTAATTGCCTGATGCTCATAAAAACTTCAACCAGTATATCCCCCCAAGGGCCGGGTCATTATGCCAATAATAAGAAGGGACTTCGAAAATACGATCATGTGGACTTTAATAGCAATGTGTAGCCCCCAAGGGCCGGCTCAGTAAGATAATATTGAGCTGGGACTTTATATATATATTTCAAACATTATATTATGTAACTCCTATCATGGGGCTTGAACCCACGTCCACAAGGTTGAGAGCTTTGTGTTTTACCAACTGGGCAGTGGATCCTTCAATAATAGATGAAAATTTGTGTACCTTGAATTGTTGACATGAGAAATTGGTAGCCCCCAAGGGCCGACTCATTATAATGTGATGAGTCGGGTCTTCAATAATATGAGCAAAAAAAATGACTTTGCATTAGCCCCCAAGTGTCATGGTGCATGCTTGCAGCGACATGAGACTTGCATATGTGATATAATCTCAATTTGAATAATGTAGCCCCCAAGTGCCGGTTGTAAGCCTGCAGCAACTCGGGACTATTTCTTCAATTGTAGAATAAAATCATATTCATTGATAATATGATATCCATTGCGCTAAAGCGACTTTGAAAACCTAAATCATAATACTGGTTATTGATAACCATAATAGAAATCCAGCCATGTTGGCTATTTGAATAATATACCCAATGATTTATAAGCGCATAATTCCAATGGCGCAATCCAAATATATGCTGGCGACTTATAGTCCAAAGCCAGGCCGGTTTAATAAACACCGGTGATTTATAATCATGCTTTATTCAACCTGTTTCTGCATACAACAAGTTTAAAGTGTCCTGGCGGTTTACCGCCGGACGGGTCATAATGCCCAACATATACCCTGGGTGTATAACCAAGGCTGCATTTAGAATAATCAAATATGAAATATATCATACCTGTGACATTGAATCACATTGTTGGTTTTACCAACTTTTTGTAGTAAGGGTGATAACCCAAATCTTGAGTACTGATTACTCCTTCCATATTGTGCCGGTTTATGATAAAATCGTGTCGGGTTGTGATAAACACCGTGTTACTCCATAAGAGGATGTTAACAACAAGGATCAAACCGGGGAAATTATCTCCAGATTAAAAAATGGACCGAATTTCATCAATTGACAGTTTGAACCGGTTTAAAAATGTTGTCGGGTTAAGAAACACAACAAAAATCAAATAATAGTTATGAAAAAAACATGGAAGCAAAGGCAATGATAAACCATTTGCAAAAAAGAAGGCTTTACTGAGCCGATCAGATGGTGTTACCATGGTCGGAAACGACCATGCTCCCTATAAGGTGTAGCCATGGTTCAAGTCAGCCAGGTCCCCAACTGAAACTGTGGCATTATGCCGATCAAGTGGCGTGGCAATGGTTCGGGTTCGACCAAGCCCCCAAGTGACTCTAGGGCCTTAGGCCGATCAAGAGGCGTGACTGGTTCAGACTTCACCATGTCCCCAAGTGATCTGGTGGCTCTCGCCTATCAAGAGGTATGGTATTGGTTCGGACACGACCAAACCTCCAAGTGATATAACATGATGCTTTTAGAAAAGCGAACTCAAGGGGTAAACCGGAGGCCGCTTTAGAACAACTCCGTGTAACCACAGATGATGTAAAAGAACAGATACCCCGCTTTATGAAGCAGAAGCCCCCATGTGATCAATAATATGTCAGGTTAGTAAGGCAGGATACCCATGTTTGAACCGCGCATCATGGCAGCAGGTCCTCTTTGGCAATTTTTAACTTTTTGCAAGAAATAAATTCTTCTTGATCCGGGATCTTGAACCGAATATGGAGACCTTCAAAGCTTTGTGGGAGACATCTTTCCCTTGACCCGGATTTTTAACCAAAATCTTCCTTTTTAACCGGAAATTTTCTGACGGCCTTTAAACTCGAACTTGCGAGAAGTTAATTCCTTTTTGAATCGGAAATTCTTAAACCGGACTTGAGAGCTTCAGAGCTTTATTGGAGAAAAAATTTCCCGTGTACCGGATTGTAAACCGGAATCCTTTTCTGATGACCCGAAACTTCTTCATTGATCCGGGATTTTGTAACTGTCATATACTTTCTAATCCGGAAATTTTCTGACGGTCTTTAAACTTTCATCAATATAACAGTAGCCTCCAAGACCCTGACCCCCCATCATGGTGAACCTCTCCTTGTGATCGGGATGAGGTAGATGCCTCCCAGCCGGGGGGGCGGATCGAATCGGAGTTTCCTTAGGTAGCCACCGACCTACAGTTCTCCTTAAACTTCTGTGCTTGGTGGAAAAGAAGCGAACAAAGGTGGGTTATCTTTCCCTCCATCGTCCTGGGGTTCTTAAATTTGCTGAAACTGGCAATATTCGCTGAGTCATGTCATCGTAGCCCCCGAGTCTCAAAGGTGACTCGAGGAGTTGGGTTGAGACTCTCCATATTTGACCGTGGTATAAACCGGCATAACTTGCATATCATTGGCGTTGATAGCGCGGTGTGAATCCACAGAAGGTTGAGGTGACTGCGGCGGGTTATAAATGATCCCGTATGAGCCATGTCAGCAACTCGGCAAATGGTTCTTTCCAACTGGCGATTTGAAGTTTAACCAAACTGTAGTGGCGGCGACTTGTGCGCCTGCCCATTGAGCCATCCAGTGCAAACGGCGGTTGATAGTATATGATAATTTGCCTCCTTTTTGTTGAAAGAAAACCGGGCTACCCAAGCTGTGACTTGCTCATACTCAATAAACAGCTCATGCAGACAGGTGCCGCCCGGTATGTTGATGTACACCAGGCCGCGAGAGACGGACGACAAAAACGACCGCAACATCAAAGGCAGCTCGGATAGATGAGTCGGCCGCGGCATTGTAAATCGGTATGGACGGGGAAGATCGGCACCGGTGTCGTAAACCGGCACGGACGGGCGAGTTAATCGCGTCGTTTTGATGTAGTGAACAATTGTCCTGCATCAACAATATTGCAGACCAAGGCAAAGATAAACTGCTTTTTGACAAAAATAATATGTGCCAATAAAATATATTTAAAATGGATATCACCTGATGTGCCAGACCAGAAATAATCCGCCATGAAGTTGATGATCACTAGGTTAAGTTGAAATCACTCACGAGTGAGTCGGCCGTGGGAGCAGACAGATGAGCCGGGCGCGGCGTTGTAAGCCGGTAAGGACGTGTAAGTTGTCCTCCGTGTTGTAAACTGGTGCGGACGGGCGAACCGGCCGCAAGAGCGGACG
Organism: Triticum dicoccoides; assembly: GCF_002162155.2. NCBI lineage: Eukaryota > Viridiplantae > Streptophyta > Magnoliopsida > Poales > Poaceae > Triticum > Triticum dicoccoides. The sequence continues at coordinate 131,701,452 of NC_041391.1, forward strand.
TAAAAGACGACCACGGTGCTTTAAACCGGCGCGATCGCGATAGATGGCCATAGTGTTGTAAGCCAGTGTGGTCCGTATCCACGGTATAATTCCTCATTTGAGTTGAACAATTATCCTGACAGCTTTGGGTGGACGTAGCAGTCGAAGAAAATCTGAACTTGTAGCTCAACGTGATGAGTGACAGCGACTTGGGAAATCAACATGCTGTTTTTGTGAAAATCACCACGTACTAGAAGTAGTACTAATTGATCAGGTAGTAGCAGCAGCGATGTAGCCTAGTGTCCTGGGACTTAAAGCCAGAAAAATAATCCACGGCAGGGGAAATTGATTGTCTCGGGCTCTCAACGACTTGATGGGCTAACGCGTTTGCTGCCGCCCCTCAAGTCCAGCAGTGCAAATCGCCGGATCAGACAACAATATTGGAGGCGTGCGCGTAGGAAAACTCCAGCCGGTCTCGGCTGCAATAGAAATCGATCCGTCCTTGGATCGATGGATCACCAAACTCGTGCCGCGGCGCACACGGAACCGGACAACAGAGCCATCAAATCCTGTCGGTTTCGGCGGTTTGAACTTTGCGCCGATCTGATCTGACATATACCAGTAGTAGCAGTAATTCAGGCCCTGGGTGCTTGTCCGCAGATGGTAAAACGTGGCTGTGTTTCCTTGACTGGCCACCCGCAATGCAACGAATTTTTGCCTCAGATCGGTCTTCACATGACAAACTTGACGCTGATGCATTTTTTATCTTCCTTTGGCGGGCCATGAACCACTCTGTCTTTGTAGAAACTCTGCTAGTAATTTAAGGAGGATCGCTCTGTTCGTGTCGGAGACCGACGGGTCAAGCTGGACATCAAACGCCACACATGGTGGACTCTGAAAAAAATCTTCTTGTCCTATTCCCTAGTATTTCCATATCGTGGCCGGTCACCGAATAAAATAGCAGCCGGTCCCGACTAGCAATTTGCTTCGATCCTTGTGCAGTTTTCGTCATCTGGTCACGCCATGGATGGAAGGACAGGGATGCAACCTCTTGCGTGCATGTTGGGTCACCTAGATCCTCGTGCGTGGATGTCACTGTTGTACTTTTTTCTTTTCTTTCTCAATCTGAATCGGATCCAAACCGATCTGATTTCTGTTCTCCGTTGCCGCTTGTACCGGCCATCGTTTTTTTCTTTAGACGACCCCGTTGGCTGCCGCAGAGGAGAAAATTGAACCGACAGGAGCTGCCGTGTGCAAGTACCGTCACGGAATTTTCTTTTGTCCTCGATTTTGAGATGAGAATTGATTTGATCTCTGATGACTGCACACAGAGCCGATGTAAATTCTTCTCGCCGACTTCTCTTCATCTGGTCGACCGTGACTTTTGATCCTTAGAAAAAGATCCCTTCAAGAACTCATCACCACAATGCGCGTGCCCCACGGTGGGCGCCAACTGTCGTGGAATTAACATGTCAGATGTCCTTAGTGTCAGGACTTAGTCGCGAGGCCAACACATCTATGTGGTAGCTTGAGAGGGGTTGAGCGGAATCGAGAGACGCAACACAAGACAGGGGTTTAGACAGCTTCGGGCCCCGGGTAACATCATCTGGTAATAGCCCTACATGCTGTTTGGGGCTAGGTCTCATTATGCTCATGAGGGAGTCGCCGTAAACCGGCTCTCCTCTTTGTGTCTAGCCCTAGAGATTGTTTCTTCTATTGCTTGTCGCTTGTCCCTCTTTGGGGAGCCCTGCCCCTCCTTATATATGTTGAAGGGGCGGGTTACATGTGGAGTCCTATTAGGATTAGGACTAGTCTATCTCTAATACAAACTGGATACAAGTCCAGCTCTTAACTCCTTGTAAGACAAATATTCCTTATGTCTTTCCTCTTAAACCGGCCCACCATAGTTGAACCGGCCTTCATGAACTGCCAGTCGGGCCACCAGGTCTTGTCGCTCCTCTAACCCGCCTGCCGGATTACCAATGAACCATAAACCGCCGGGTCGCCAGTGAACCACCAAGTGTCAGCGGGTTCTTCAGGTAAACCGCCAAGTCCGACCGGGTTATACTTCCGGCCGGTTTACGCCGCGGGGTATATCCCCGACACATAGAGTTCTGGTGTTGATCATGTTTTGCTCGCGGAAGAGGTTTAGTCAACGGATCTGCGACATTCAGATCTGTATGTACTTTGCAAATATCTATGTCTCCATCTTGAACATTTTCACGGATGGAGTTGAAACGATGCTTGATGTGCCTGGTCTTCTTGTGAAACCTGGGCTCCTTGGCAAGGGCAATAGCTCCAGTGTTGTCACAGAAGAGTTTGATCGGCCCCAACACATTGGGTATGACTCCTAGGTCGGTGATGAACTCCTTCACCCAAATTGCTTCATGCACTGCCTCCGAGGCTGCCATGTACTCCGCTTCACATGTAGATCCCGCCACGACGCTCTGCTTGCAGCTGCACCAGCTTACTGCCCCACCATTCAACATATACACGTATCCGGTTTGTGACTTAGAGTCATCCAGATCTGTGTCGAAGCTAGAATCGATGTAACCCTTTACGACGAGCTCTTCGTCACCTCCATAAACGAGAAACATGTCCTTTGTCCTTTTCAGGTACTTCAGGATATTCTTGACCGCTGTCCAGTGTTCCTTGCCGGGATTACTTTGGAACCTTCCTACCAAACTTACGACAATGTTTACATCAGGTCTGTTACACAACATGGCATACATAATAGATCCTATGGCTGAGGCATAGGGGATGACGCTCATCTCTTCTTTATCTTTTGCCATGGTCGGGCATTGAGCCGAGCTCAATCTCACACCTTGAAGTACAGGCAGGAACCCTTTCTTGGACTGATCCATTTTGAACTTCTTCAAAATCTTATCAAGGTATGTGCTTTGTGAAAGACCTATGAGGCGTCTCGATCTATCCCTATAGATTTTGATGCCTAATATGTAGGCATCTTCTCCAAGGTCCTTCATTGAAAAACACTTATTCAAGTAGGCCTTAATGATGTCCAAGAATTCTATATCATTTCCCATCAAAAGTATGTCATCTACATATAATATGAGACATGCTACAGAGCTCCCACTCACTTACTTGTAAACGCAGGCTTCTCCATAAGTCTGCATAAACCCAAACACTTTGATCATCTCATCAAAGCGAATGTTCCAACTCCGAGATGCTTGCACCAGCCCATAAATGGATTGCTGGAGCTTGCATACTTTGTTAGCATTCTTAGGATCGACAAAACCTTCCGTCTACATCATATACAGCTCTTCCTTAAGATAACCGTTAAGGAATGCCGTTTTGACGTCCATCTGCCATATCTCATAATCATAGTATGCGGCAATTGCTAACATGATTCGGACGGACTTTAGCTTCGCTACGGGAGAGAAAGTCTCATCGTAGTCAATCCCTTGAACTTGCCGATAACCCTTAGCGACAAGTCGAGCTTTATAGATGGTGACATTACCATCCGTGTCCGTCTTCTTCTTAAAGATCCATTTGTTTTCTATCGCTCGCCGATCATCGAGCAAGTCAGTCAAAGTCCATACTTTGTTTTCATACATGGATTCTATCTCGGATGGCATGGCTTCTAGCCATTTGTTGGAATCTGGGCCCGCCATCGCTTCTTCATAGTTTGAAGGTTCATCGTTGTCTAACAACATGATTTCCAGGACAGAGTTTCCATACCACTCTGGTGTGGAACGTGTCCTTGTGGACCTACGAAGTTCAGTAGCAACTTGATCCGAAGTACCTTGATCATCATCATTAATTTCCTCTCCAGTCGGTGTAGGCACCACAGGAACATTTTCCTGAGCTGCACTACTTTCTGGTTCCAGAGGTAGTACTTCATCGAGTTCTACTTTCCTGCCACTTACTCCTTTCGAGAGAAACTCCTTTTCTAGAAAGGATCCGTTCTTGGCAACAAAGATCTTGCCTTCGGATCCAAGGTAGAAGGTATTCCCAATGGTTTCCTTGGGGTATCCTATGAAGACGCATTTTTCCGACTTGGGTTCGAGCTTTTCAGGTTGAAGTTTCTTGACATAAGCATCGCATCCCCAAACTTTTAGAAATGACAGCTTAGGTTTCTTCCCAAACCATAATTCATACGGTGTCGTCTCAACGGATTTAGACGGTGCCCTATTTAAAGTGAATGTAGCTGTCTCTAGAGCGTATCCCCAAAATGATAGTGGTAAATCGGTAAGAGACATCATAGATCGCACCATATCCAATAGAGTGCGATTATGACATTCAGACACACCGTTACGCTGAGGTGTTCCAGGCGGCGTGAGTTGTGAAACGATTCCACATTTTCTTAAGTGTGTACCAAATTCGTGACTTAAATATTCTCCTCCACGATCCAATCGTAAGAATTTTATCTTTCGGTCACGTTGATTCTCTACTTCATTCTGAAATTCCTTGAACTTTTCAAAGGTCTCAGACTTGTGTTTCATCAAGTAGACATACCCATATCTACTTAAGTCATCAGTGAGAGTGAGAACATAATGATATCCTCCGCGAGCCTGAGCGCTCATTGGACCACACACATCAGTATGTATGATTTCCAATAAGTTGGTTGCTCGCTCCATAGTTCCGGAGAACGGAGTCTTGGTCATTTTGCCCATGAGGCATGGTTTGCATGTGTCAAATGATTCATAATCGAGAGACTCCAAAAGTCCATCAGCATGGAGCTTCTTCATGTGCTTGACACCAATGTGACCAAGGCGGTAGTGCCACAAGTATGTGGGACTATCGTTATCAACTTTACATCTTTTGGTATTCACACTATGAATATGTGTAACATGACGTTCGAGATTCATTAAGAATAAACCAATGACCATCGGGGCATGACCATAAAACATATCTCTCATATAAATAGATCAACCATTATTCTCGGATTTAAATGAGTAGCCATCTCGCATCAAACGAGATCCAGATACAATGTTCATGCTCAAACTTGGCACTAAATAACAATTATTGAGGTTTAAAACTAATCCCATAGGTAAATGTAGAGGTAGCGTGCCGACGGCGATCACATCGACCTTGGAACCATTCCCAACGCGCATCGTCACCTCGTCTTTCGCCAGTCTCCGCTTATTCCGCAACTCCTGCTGTGAGTTACAAATATGAGCAACGACACCGGTATCAAATATCCAGGAGTTACTACGAGTACTGGTAAGGTACACATCAATTACATGTATATCAAATATACCTTTAGTGTTGCCGGCCTTCTTGTCCGCTAAGTATTTGGGGCAGTTCCGCTTCCAGTGACCCTTCCCCTTGCAATAAAAGCACTCAGTCTCAGGCTTGGTTCCATTCTTTCACTTCTTCCCGGCAACTGGCTTACCGGGCGCGGCAACATCTTTGCTGTCCTTCTTGATGTTCTTCTTACCCTTGCCCTTCTTGAACTTAGTGGTCTTATTGACCATCAACACTTGATGTTCTTTCTTGATTTCAACCTCTGCTGACTTCAGCATTGAAAATACTTCAGGAATGGTCTTCACCATCCCCTGCATATTGTAGTTCAGCACAAAGCTCTTGTAGCTCGGTGGGAGCGACTGAAGGATTCTGTCAATGACCTCCTCGTCCGGGAGGTTGATCTCCAGCTGGGACAGGCGGTTGTGCAACCCAGACATTTTGAGTATGTGTTGACTGACAGAACTGTTTTCCTCCATCTTACAACCATAGAACTTGTCGGAGACTTCATATCTCTCGATCCGGGCATGAGCTTGAAAAACCATTTTCAGCTCCTCGAACATCTCATATGCTCCGTGTCGCTCAAAACGCTTTTGGAGCCCCGGTTCTAAGCTGTAAAGCATGCCGCACTGAACGAGGGAGTAATCATCAGCACGTGATTGCCAAGTGTTCATAACGTCTTGGTTCTCTGGGATGGGTGCTTCACCTAGCGGTGCATCTAGGACATAATCTTTCTTGGCTGCTATTAGGATGATCCTCAGGTTCCGGACCCAGTCCGAATAGTTGCTGCCATCATCTTTCAGCTTGGTTTTCTCTAGGAACGCGTTGAAGTTCATGTTGACATGAGCGTTGGCCATTTGATCTACAAGACATATTTTGGAAAGACTTTAGACTAAGTTCATGATAATTAAGTTCATCTAATCAAATTATTTAATGAACTCCCACTCAGATTGACATCCCTCTAATCATCTAAGTGTTACACGATCCGAGTCGACTAGGCTATGTCCGATCAACACGTGAGATGGACTAGTCATCATCGGTGAACATCTCCATGTTGATAGTATCTTCCATACGACTCATGTTCGACCTTTCGGTCTCTTGTGTTCCGAGGCCATGTCTGTACATGCTAGGCTCGTCAAGTTAACCCTAAGTGTTTCTACATGTGTAAAACTGTCTTACACCCGTTGTATGTGAACGTAAGGATCTATCACACCCGATCATCACGTGGTGCTTCGAAATGACGAACTTTAGCAACGGCGCACAGTTAGGGGGAACACTTTCTTGAAATTATTATTAGGGATCATCTTATTTACTACCGTCATTCTAAGTAAACAAGATGCATAAACATAATAAACATCACATGCAATTATATAATAGTGACATGATATGGCCAATATCATATAGCTCCTTTGATCTCCATCTTCGGGGCTCCATGATCATCTTCATCACCGACATGTCACCATGATCTCCATCATCATGATCTCCATCATCGTGTCTTCATGAAGTTGTCACGCCCACAACTACTTCTACTTCTATGGCTAACACGTTTAGCAATAAAGTAAAGTAATTTACATGGCGTTCTTCAATGACACGCAGGTCATACAAAAAATAAAGACAACTCCTATGGCTCCTGCCGGTTGTCATACTCATCGACATGCAAGTCGTGATTCCTATTACAAGAACATGATCTCATACATCACAATATGTCATTCATCATTCATCACAACTTCTGGCCATATCACATCACATCACAATTGCTGCAAAAACAAGTTAGACGTCCTCTAATTGTTGTTGCATCTTTTACGTGGCTGCAATTGGGTTCTAGCAAGAACGTTTTCTTACCTACGAATAACCACAAAGTGATTTTGTCAACTTCTATTTACCCTTCATAAGGACCCTTTTCGTCGAATCCGCTCCAACTAAAGTGGGAGAGACAGACACCCGCTAGCCACCTTATGCAACTAGTGCATGTCAGTCGATGGAACCCGTCTCACGTAAGCGTACGTGTAAGGTCGGTCCGGGCCGCTTCATCCCACAATACCGCTGAAGCAAAATAAGACTAGTAGCGGCAAGAAAGTTGACAAGATCTACGCCCACAACAAAATTGTGTTGTACTCGTGCAATAGAGAACTACGCATAGACCCAGCTCATGATGCCACTGTTGGGGAACGTTGCAGAAAATAAAATTTTTCCTATGGTTTCACCAAGATCCATCTATGAGTTCATCTAAGCAACGAGTCATAGGAGAGAGATTGCATCTACATACCACTTGTAGATCGCGTGCGGAAGCGTTCAGGAGAATGGTGATGATGGAGTCGTACTCGCCGTGATCCAAATCACCGATGACCAAGTGCCTAACGGACAACACCTCCGCGTTCAACACACGTACAAAGTGGATGATGTCTCCTCCTTCTTGATCCAGCAAGGGGGAAGGAGAGGTTGATGAAGATCCAGCAGCACAACAGCGTGGTGGTGGATGCAGCAGGACTCTGGCAGGGCTTCGCCAAGCTGCTGCGGGAGGAGGAATTGGTGTAGCAGGGGGAGGGAGGTGCCAAGACACAGGGTGCGGCTGCCCTCCCTCCCCCCTCCTTTATATAGGCCCCCAGGGGGGGCGCCGGCCCTGGGAGATCTAATCTCCCAAGGGGGGCGGCGGCCAGGGGGGTGGAGTGCCCCCCAAGGCAAGTGGGGCGCGCCCCCCACCTAGGGTTTCCAAACCTACGCGCAGGGGGGCCCAGGGGGGGCGCACCAGCCCACTAGGGGCTGGTTCCCCTCCCACTTCAGCCCACGAGGCCCTCCGGGATAGGTGGCCCCACCCGGTGGACCCCCGCAACCCTTCCGGTGGTCCCGGTACAATACCGGGTGACCCCGAAACTTTCCCCGATGGCCGAAACAGCACTTCCTATATATAATTCTTTACCTCCGGACCATTCGGAACTCCTCGTGACGTCCGGGATCTCATCCGGGACTCCGAACAACATTCGGTTTGCTGCATACTCATATTCATACAACCCTAGCGTCACCGAACCTTAAGTGTGTAGACCCTACGGGTTCGGGAGACATGCAGACATGACCGAGACAGCTCTCCAGTCAATAACCAACAGCGGGATCTGGATACCCATGTTGGATCCCACATACTCCTTGATGATCTCATCAGATGAACCACGATGTCGAGGATTCAAGCAACCCCGTATACAATTCCCTTTGTCAGACGGTATGTTACTTGCCCGAGATTCGATCGTCGATATCCCAATACCTCGTTCAATCTTATTACCGGCAAGTCACTTTACTCGTACCGTAATGCATGATCCCATGACCAGACACTTGGTCACTTTGAGCTCATTATGATGATGCACTACCGAGTGGGCCCAGTGATACCTCTTCGTTTATACGGAGTGACAAATCCCAGTCTCGATCAGTGTCAACCCAACAGACACTTTCGGAGATACCTGTAGTGCACCTTTATAGTCACCCAGTTACGTTGTGACGTTTGGTACACCCAAAGCACTCCTACGGTATCCGGGAGTTACACGATCTCATGGTCTAAGGAAGAGATACTTGACATTGAAAAAGCTCTAGCAAAACGAACTACACGATCTTGTGCTATGCTTAGGATTGGGTCTTGTCCATCACATCATTCTCCTAATGATGTGATCCCGTTATCAACGACATCCAATGTCCATAGTCAGGAAACCATGACTATCTGTTGATCAACGAGCTAGTCAACTAGAGGCTTACTAGGGACATGTTATGGTCTAAGTATTCACATGTGTATTACGATTTCCGGATAATACAATTATAGCATGAATAAAAGACAACTATCATGAACAAAGAAATATAATAATAATCCTTTTATTATTGCCTCTAGGGCATATTTCCAACATTTTTATATATAGGAAGAAAAGAAAAACTGGGCTCGTTTGCCTAATAACATTCCCGAAACTATGACCGTTCGATCTTGTGTTGCAACTAAAACTGTGAGGAAAATGCATTCGTCTGCCATCCTCCTCCCAGGGAACGTTCGCCACATAAGTCACTAGCACCCTTGGTTTTCAACCCAGAGGTCTTGTTTTTTTGTCCTCCTTCCTTCCTCACAAAAAAGGGAAAGAAAATCAAAGACTTGAGAAGGCATATAGAACAAGCTAGTGCACCAGTAAAGAGACGTTGCCGAGTTTTAGAAAAAAGAGAGACGTGCTCCTGTAGCTGGTTTGAATTGAAACCTAGACTATGACTATATATGGTGCTATGCTACTCTGCAAGTAACGAAACTGACATATCCAGCGTTCGCTTCTCCTCTTCTCTACTTACTCTTCCTAGCATCAGAAGCTCTGGCTGCAGCAACCATGTCCGCTGGCTGCTCGTCCACCTGCTCTTCAGCAGGCAACAACCAAATATGCGCCAAGTCGCCACCCGTACCATTGCTTGTGGGTCTCATCACACCCCCGCCGGCACGCGCACCGCAGCCGATTGCTCATCGCAACCCGCTGCCGTTGGTGTGGTGCCATTGCTGCAAATCACGCAGAGTCATTCGTCGCGTCTCAACCACAATCCTCAACCCTGGCCGAGTCTTCTACAAATGCCCGAATCATGGGGTAATAATATGTTTAAGTGTTGATCTGCTCCTTTCAGTTGCTGATTTTTTAATAGTTTGGTTGATGATCTTCCAATTTGATTCGTGCAGAAAAGGGAAGATTCGTGTGATTTGTATTTCTGGGAAGTTGCTGATGTGGGGGAATGCAACTACGCTGATTATTTGGTTAGCTGAGGAATCCCAATACCAGCAGGTTGGGGTGTTGGACAAGTAACTGAAGGAACAACAGAAGAGGAAGATGTAGAGCAGAAGGTTAAAGATGCAGTTCCTCTGATCATGGCCAAGCAACAGCTGTTGAATGGCCTTGACAGCAATGAGGAGATGAAATAGCTTGTGAAGATAATGGGAAAAATCGATGTGCTCTATAGGATGATTGTCTCTTTTATTTGCAGTGTATGTAGCACCCGTGATGTATTCAGTGGCTATGACATGAGCACTTTGCTGAAACTAGTAATGAATGAAACCTGTGTAGCAGGCTGGGCATAGTGTTGTGAACATCTAATGATTTCTATTAACGGAAATCAGGGGGTATCCCCTTTTGCTCATAAATAAATAAATAGCAGAGGCCCTTTTGGTAATAAATAAATAAATTAGCAGACGCCCTTTCGGGTCAGCTTTGTTCTCACTCGAAGATGTCGAGCAAATTGCAGTCCAACAGCAAACTATGTCATCAAATTCAAGTTTCACAGCCAAATATGAGTACAACTAAACAACAATGTCATCGTGTTTTAGTTGTCATACAATCACCAAACACAAATCAGCATACATAACAAGTGACATTCTCACAGCAAAATACTAAACAACATGTTCATCAGGTTTCAGTTGTCATAGCAAACACAATTTCACATAGTAGATAAACAAACGTCTTCTGACAGGAAAATACAACAAAAGCAATGTAATCATCATCCACAGCAGTAGCGTCAACATCTTCGCCATGTGTATCAGTCTGAATCGTAATTCCCCATGGTGTCATCTTCTTCTTTGTCGTCAACGTCCTCGTACGTTGGCTTCTTCTTGATCAACTCTTGTATGTCCACAACACGACAGGCAATCTTTTTGCCGGCGTCATTGACGTGATGGTTCTCAAAGATATTAGGAACATCTGTGTTATCTTGTACATCAAGAGAAGTGTAAGCATCATCTTGTTGTGCAACTTCATTAAACGAATTCCTCTGCTCAAACCTTTGCAATACTCTCCAGTCATCGCTACGTGCAAATGTGTCTTCCAAGAAAAATATCTGTGTTGCTTGATTTGCCAAAATAAAAGGCTCGTTTGTCTGGTACGCCGCCTTGAGATGGATGGATTTGAAATAATCATCAGCTCTGGGTTTTGTGATCCTCGAAAACAAGTTATACCAACAACAGCACAACAGAACCACACACCAATGATCCTCAAAACTGGAGATATACTGCAACTGAACAATGTCTGTTATGTTATCATACATTTCAGTTGTCTCTTTGTCATACGTATCTGTGCTCATGATGGCACTGTTTTGTGTCTTCCTGCCTTCGTCTCGTGCAAGGATGTTGTAGCGCACATCTCCAATAATGCAAGGTTCATAATGTGTTACCCGAGTATCAGGACCCATAGCTAGTGAGTAAAGGGCATCATCAACTGCCTGCCCATCCTCCCGCATCTTCTTAACCTATGGTTAGAAAATAGACAAGCTGATCATCTTATGTACTCAATATATTAAAAAACTGACACTGCAATTCAAAAGCTTACAAGGCTCTTGAACCATTTTGCAAATCCAGCCATAACCAGTTTGTCAATGCTTCTTGGATTTTGCGGTAGTAACTCCTTTTTGTAGATGCTACACAACATAGCGATCGCGTCAAACATCTAAATATATAAGAATGTGCTGCAAGTTTAGTAGATTACGATGTATAAGCTGCAGTACTTAGCACTTACTTGATATAAGGTAGTATCTCAGGACAGTTATTCAACACACACCAAACCATTTTGTCCAAATCTTTAGGTTTGTCCTCTTGTCGACTCTTCCCTGTAACTCGAACAGAATAATCGAAAACATTGAGCCCGGGATTGTCTTCACCCACCTCTTTGCTAAGCTGATCAGCTGTTTCAATGTATTTTGAGCAGAATGTCAACGCTTCTGTAGCAATGTAGGCCTCTGCAATGGAACCCTCGGGTCTAGCTCTGTTCCTAACATAGACCGTGAAAGTGCCTAGCCGCCTTTCAATAGGGTACATCCAGCCATACTGTACTGGACCTCTAAGTAGTGCCTCATCAGGTAGATGAACAGCCGAATGCACCATCACATCAAAGAAGGCTGGAGGATATATATTCTCAGGGTCACATAGGATAGTTGGTATCTTGTCTCTAAGACGCTCCAAAGCATCTATCCTACAGAGTTCCGTGAAGAATTTTCCCAACTCTGCAACTGCTCTGTATAAGTCAGGGCAGCCCAATCCTCTAAGGATAACAGGTAAAACCCTTTGAAGTAGGACGTGGCATTCATGAGTTTTCAACCCTTGTACCTTGTTTCCATCTGCACTAACTCTCCTTTCAGGGTTGGAAGCAAATCCATGTGGGAATCTCACATGTGACAGGACCTCGCATAATTCTTTTCTTTTTATCTTGTCCAAGACATACATAGCTGGTGCCATATCCCGTGGTTTACCTTCATCTTGCACCTACAAATCCTGTCTGATACCCAGGTGTGTCAAATCAGTCCTAGATTTTAAGGTATCTTTCGTCTTGCCTTCAATATTAAGAAGTGTGCCGATAATGCTGTCACATATAGTTTTCTCGATGTGCATCACATCAAGATTATGCCGCAGATCCAAATCTTTCCAATACTCCAAGTCCCACAAAGTGGACCTACGGGTAAACAATAATCTCTCTTCTACCCTGCCACGCTTCCTTTTCCGGCTACCATTACTAGGATGGTTTGCTGGTGTAATATGCCTGACCTTCTCTACTTCCACTTGCAACTCATCGGCGGTGAGTGTCGGTGTCAAAACCGGCAGATGTCGGGTAGGGGGTCCCAAGCTGTGTGTCATGGATCGATGGGTACCAGGAGACAAGGGACACGATGTTTACCCAGGTTCGGGCCCTCTCTATCGAGGTAATACCCTACTTCCTGCTTGATTGATCTTGATGAATATAGGGTTACAAGAGTTGATCTACCTCGAGATTGTATGTTGTGGTCTAAGCCCTAGAGGTATGATGAGTAATGTCATAATGATCTAGCTTATCTATCGACTAGCCTAGCCTTGGTTTATATAATGTACCAAAGGCCTAAGATAACAAGAGTCCTAGCTGAATACGCCACTGGGGAGGAGTCCTTGTCTTGATCACCAAGTCTTGTGGAATCTTCCTTGTATGCGGTAGCTGTCCGAACTAGCCCATGAGTATATGGCCATGGGGGTCCTCGTCCCAATCTAACTGATCGGGGGACGACATGGTGAGTACCCCCTAGTCCAGGACACCGTCAGTAGCCCCCTGAACCGGTCTTCAAGTTGGGGACGCTCCTCGATTCTTCCAAACTATTCTTCATCTTCGGTCGTCGGTCTTGAAAATTCGTTCAACAAATCTTCTCATCTTTGATCTTGAGGATCGCCAACGTGCATCCGAAGAGTTTATATGTCGGGTATCCAAGGAGCCCCTTTAAGTTTCCGGCCTTTATCAATGCCTTGTTATTTTTATGCCACACCTCGGGTTTGAAGTTGTTCCCAGGCGGTTGTGTCCTCTTGCGTCCGAGCTCCAACACCGGACTGCATTCGATTTATCTTTCGCAGCTGAGCTCCAACGCCGGACTGCTTTCGAGCTCCAACGCCGGCATGTATCCGAGCTCCAACGCCAGATTGTATAAGGGTATTGTTACAGCCGTGCTCCCACACCAAACCAAATCCGGGCTCCAACGCCGGAATGTATCCGAGTTTCAATGCTGGACTATATCCGAGGTGTCATAGATCACCCTGGCTCAAAAAAGTTTGAAGGAGTTTAGCTGAGCTTAATGTCGGAAATGCCCGCTATGGAGCCAGCCACTAGCGCCCGAATTTATGCCGGACTACTTCCGAGGTGGTGCACCACCTCGGCCATGGGCTGATTTTTATGAATTTAATTCCGAATTGTGCACTGTAATCTCGGCCGAGATGTATAGCCAGTAGCCATCAAGGTGCGTGTTGGACTAATATTTGGGATGTACCTGAAGGAAAAAATCAAACCGCTGACCCTAGTAGCCCTGAGACTCAGGCCGATTCATAAAATCATCCTGAGGATCAATTCCCAGCTCGGCAGCATACTTGGGAATAAAAATGCGGTGTGCAAAGTCCTCGAGAATCAGGTTGGGTGTGGCCGACCAACCTGAGGATAATAATCTCCTCGAAAACTATATTTCACTTTAAATTTTCTACATTGTATTGTCAATGCAGTAGCGCCCGAGCCACTGGTCGAGTGGCAACACCAGATCAGGGGATCAATGTACCCCTTTAATATTTGTAAATGATAAGCACGAAGCCCAGTAGCCCCCGAGCCTTAATGTGGGCACGGGTGGCCGAATTAAGGATCGATATCCGTAGTAAAATCGCAAATTATGTGTAATGATTCTCTGTATCCAAGTACTTTACATCATTAATGCTCGGATCCGCATTGTAAAAGACTTTGTTGACCGACCATCGGCTTCCACCTCCTTGGCCAGCAGCCGAGGAGTGTTTTTCCTACTTTATAAAGCCTTTATGAGGGCAAAGCTTTACGGCAAACAAGGCAATCCGGCCATATGGTTTTATAAACAAAGGTACACAGAGAGATATGTTATATTACTTATTTTCACTCCATTGCGACCATTTATCAGTTGAAAGTGTCCCATCGTCGGCTTCTACCCCTTTGTAGATACCACGCAGGGTGTTTCCGCATTAACAAGACAACCCTTAGCCGACGTCTTGGTGCCCAAAGGCGGTTGTGTTAGCGGGAATGAGGCAATCAGATGTCCGGGATTTATAACTTTCACTTAGTCATAGGAGTTTTAAACTTTGGAAGCTAGCTACGAGGCCCCGCTTAGTGTTCGGTGACAGCTGAGGTCAAGCCGTAAACACTTCGGCCAATGTTATGAACGGCCCGTCATTTAACATAGTCATCGGATCGCTGACCAGTTTACGCTTATTATGACAGTCAATTTTCGGCTTTCTCCACTGAGGTGCTTAACCATGCGAACTGGAAGCACAATCACAGTGGTTCTCCCTTTGCACATCTAGCCGAACAAAGCGGAACATAGAAGGCAAGCATAGGAGCCGGGCAACCCAACTATTGACCGAAGACACAATTCGATACCGATGCATATATAGCAATATCTGAGAATGTTTTTGCCGAATCTCTAAAGATGTCCGGCGTTGCACTGTAAGACTTATGCTGGAAATACAGAAATAGTTTAAAAGTGCCATAAGCTTGGAAGACCAAGAAATGTTAGTAAAAACTTGACGTCCGAACAAGATCAAGTGTTCGGTGCCAATCAGAAAATTAGCGGAAAAATTGTGCTTCTGTCGTGCTTTAACATGACACATCCGATCTCAAGACTTCACGCGGGTCAGCCTACGCCTTCAAGCTCCTTATCCCAAAGGCGGAGTTCTTCTCCGAGGCCATTTTAGCAAACTAAACTCGAGCAGCTTTTAGAGAGAAGACAGGCTATCCAACTATTGACCATATACTCGAGTCAAAAAAGGAGCGGTAGAAAAAGACTTTACAACGACCAAAAAAAAACACATTTACTATAAAATAGCTCAAATAAATTTAAGAGCCCCCAAGTGACTTGGGCAAAATAATTGTATGCATAATGATTGTATGTACCTAAGTACTTATATATATGTGTTCACCCAAACTTTAAACGCGTCTTAACCAACCGTCGGCTTCTCCCTCTTCGGTCAAGGGCCGAAAAGTGTTCTGTACTCCACTTGTCGAGAATATCGACGGTGTTTCCGATAACCAGGCAATCAGGCCATAAGGCTGTAACAGACAAAGCACACTCAGGGAACTTATGCTATATTACCGACGAAGTGTAAGAAGCATCTTCGAAGAAAATAATACCCCCAGCGATACCTTTCTCTGGCTGCTCATTATTACTATGAGACTTGTGCAATAGATTTTTTGTACTCATGAGTTCCGTTCTATGCCGACCATTATTGAAAACAGTAAGAGCGCTAGCTTTCAGCTTCACCCAGTCTGAGGTCCAGCTCGGATGACCCGATCGTGACAATCGCAGAGGTGCTCCCTTTACTCCCTAGCCGAACAATCGGGAACGTAGGGGTAAACACAGGAGCAAGGCAACCCAGCTTGCGAAACAGTTAGGTCAATATGGTGCATATTGTGGCGTTATACACGAACAAGGAACGAAGCCGTACAAGTATAATCATATGCAAGAGGAAAAGCTTCATAAAGGAAGCCCCCAAGTAAAAGGGGTATTTGAATTTGTGTGTTACAAACAAAGTTTCGACAAGGAACTTGTCACAAACAACTTTTTTTGCCAAAAAGTATAATGCTTGGTCGAACCGAACAAAATTTAAAATTGAAAGTTTTTGAGCATGAAAGCGACATAGCTGGTTAATGTGCTTGGTGTTGATGACGCGATTCGGGCTTGTGGCGGGACGAAGACGCCCATTGATCTGTGACAGATCTGATATGGTTCGCAGTCCTCGGCATGGCCGAGGTCACAACCCCTAGGGCCGAGGTGTCCGAGCAAGGAGTTCGGCACTCCAGAGTAGTGACCGCGTAACGCAGTCAAAATCAATTACCTGCACACATAAAACAATGCCGTCCAGGAAATAATAATAATATATATATATAATCTTTTCATAATTGCTTTACGCAAAAATAATTTATTTAAAGAGATGTGGCCTGGCGCCGAAGCCAAATGTCGATGCAGGGCATTGGCGTGACGCAGTGAAGGCGTGACAAAGCCTGAATTTGCAGGGCGGTCCGAGTTTCGGATGCGGCGTTCGCCGAACTATGTACGGAAACTGACCGAACCACCACGCGACCGTCTTTAATGTGGTCATCATTTGATAGACCTGTGCACAGATGATGGAACAAACCATAGTAATAATTCCTTAGGAAAAGTAAACCCGACAAGCAAAAATTGTTAGGATTAATAGCACCTGGTTTATTTGTTGTAGCATTCCGAAGAAAAGCGACTCCCAAAATTGGGAATTGATCCACACACCCATTGCCTGATGGGCGATAAAGCGACGCCATGGCGAAGCTGGCAAAGGTTGGCTTGCCGAGGCAAAGCCCTCGGTCCAGCTAACGTGATGAAGCTGGTCGGCTGGTGACGCCGAAGTCACCAGAGTATGTTGATGAAGAAATAGCCAAGTCCCCGGTCTAGCCGAGGTGATGGAGTAGGTCGGTAAGGAGTCGTTGCAGCTGCTATGTCAGCCGAGGTGTTGAGGTAGTTCGGCGTGATGGACATCGGCTCGAAGAAGCAACAGTGCGGCCATGCCGACACAGGTCATAACTTGCGACCCGGCCAATGCCGGTTTGATGAAGTGACCATGCGGCGATGCCGCTGTGCCCGCTCCGTGTAATCCATGGGGCGGCGATGTTGGTGATGATTTATATTTGGCGATTCCGAACTCTTGTTCGGCTCGCCAAGGTGAGGATCCGAAGAAGTTGAGCTCGGCTCAAAAAGCGACGACATGTCTAGCGCAGGTCGGCAGCCGTGGAGCTATATTGCCGAACTGGTTTGACACCAGCGTGATGGCGAAGATTACCTCAGAGGAGGCTTAAAATTTTATGGGCACGTGTTAAGAACAA
Source organism: Triticum dicoccoides (assembly GCF_002162155.2). Lineage (NCBI taxonomy): Eukaryota > Viridiplantae > Streptophyta > Magnoliopsida > Poales > Poaceae > Triticum > Triticum dicoccoides. Next base: position 131,718,989 of record NC_041391.1, read on the forward strand.
CGCCGCAATACCTTAGAAGAAAATTCCTTTAAAAAGGTTGTCCAATACCATGTTCGTAATGAAACATGAATTCGGGTCGGATCCGTATTCGCGCAGAAAGCAGATCTGAAAAGTGATGCACTAATCGGAAGGTTCCAGGAGTTTGCACGGTCGGATCGAGCTGAAATTTTGAGGGGTGGTAGATATGGGAATTCCGCAGCAAATGAATGGTTGGATCTTCCAAAGGACCTCTGAGCTGGGCTATGGAGACCACGCCCTAAACTCGTCCAGATTCCCGTCCAGGTTTGACAGGGCTCCGATGTATCGTAGATTGTCAGAGATTCCTCCATCGGAACTCGATGAAATTTTCCAGGGTTGTTGTAGATTCAATTCCACACAGTTCCACCGAAGCAATCGTTAAAACGACACTCGAAGAGGCAGTGTCGGCGGATACAAGTTCGTTGTCTAGAAAAACAGCATGGTCGCCCGAGGGCAATGTTGACGTTGAGCCCCCGAGCTCCATGGATGATTCCTCCATGATCTTGATAGAGATCAGAGTTGGTGTTGAAAAAGGCCCTCGTCCGAACATGATGATCGGAGGCAGGGCACAGTCCTCGGTCAACCCGAGGTGACCAGTCAAACTAGTGACGAAGATGTCGACGTCGCAGTTAATCTGCAGACAAGCCATCGATCCTTTTGCCGATCACACAACGGAACTCTCAATGAAAGCACCATTGTCGGTGTCAAAACCGACAGATTTCGGGTAGGGGGTCCCAAGCTGTGTGTCATGGATCGATGGGTAACAGGAGACAGGGGACACGATGTTTACCCAGGTTCGGGTCCTCTCTATCGAGGTAATACCCTACTTTCTGCTTGATTGATCTTGATGAATATAGGGTTACAAGAGTTGATCTACCTCGATATCGTATGTTATGGTCTAAGCCCTAGAGGTATGATGAGTAATGTCATAATGATCTAGCTTCTCTATCAACTAGCCTAGCCTCGGTTTATATAATGTACCAAAGGCCTAAGATAACAAGAGTCCTAGCCGAATACGCCGGTGGGGAGGAGTCCTTGTCTTGACCACCAAGTCTTGTGGAATCTTCCTTGTATGCGGCAGTTGTCCGAACTGGCCCATCAGTATACGACCATGGGGTCCTCGGCCCAATGTAACTGATCGGGGGACGATGTGGTGAGTACCCCCTAGTTCAGGATACCGTCAGTGAGCCTCTTTGGTGCATCACAGCTTTCATGCTTTGCATTGAACACATGTCTTCGGTATTTTCTAGGATGCGGCTTGTCCTTGGCAAGGAAACAGCGGTGTCCAAGGTAACAGATCTGGCTAAGTATTGCGTATGACAACGGATTCCTGTTAGAGCGAACACATGCATTGTAAACATGTGTCGTTCGCCATGACGTAGTGCCCAAAGCCAGATAATTATGGATGCACCAAATTATAGCAGCACGCAGAAAGAAATCAGCTGGTGGGCTGCTATATAGGTCTCGAGTGAGAACACCCCTCCATAGCTGTTGAAGTTCCTCCACAAGAGGCTCCTTGAACAAATCAAAATCCTTTCCAGGACTTTTTGGACCTGGGATGAGCAAGGCCATCATGTAGTTTGATTCTTTGGTGCAGAAATTTTGAGGCATGTTGTAAGGGATAACAAGCACTAGCCACATGCTATATGTGGCGCTCTGGTGGCCAAATGGGTTAAATCCATCTGAAGTTAAGCCAAGTCTAATGTTTATCGGGTCAGCAACAAACTTTTTCTGTTTATGATTGAAGCTTTTCCACTCACTACCATGAGATGGATGGCTCATTACATTCCGATCTTTGTAATCCTGGTTCCTAGAATGCCACAGTACATCCTCTCTTGTTTCAGCATCATGAAACAACCTTTGCAATCTTGGTATAATTGGAAAATGTCTCAGAACATTATGAGGAATCCTCTTCACAGCATTGTCGTCTTTCCATCTTGATGATTTGCATTTCGGGCATTCACTTAAGTTGGCATAATCCTTCCTTAACAGAACACAATTATTCTTACAAACATGGATCATATCATATCGAATTCCAAATGCACGAAGGAAATTCTTCATTTTACTATAGGTCTGTGGCAACTCAGACGCATCTGGAAAAGATTTGCGGAAAGCAGCCAACATCGCATCGAATGATTTGTTGGTCATCCGCTCAGATGTCTTCACCTGAAGAAAGGTGACCACAGCTGAGAATACTGACAGCTTATTTCCTAGGGTGACAGCCACATTGCATTGTTCCAACATGCGGGCCCACCGTTTTTCTTCTGCAGGTGAAAGTTCACGGAATGCACGAGCATTTTGTAGCATTGTTTCAATGTTGGTCAAACTCACTGGCTCCGCCACCACCACCTCCTCCTCCTCTTCCACCTGAGCATCAGGCAGATCAAGATGGTGATCTGCTGCTTCCACGTAGTCAATAACATTGACGTTCATAGTTTCACCATGATGAACCCACCTAGTATATGTGACTGACATCCCATACAAGTGTAGATGATTTTGCACAGTTGACTGGGCTCTTGTAACTGAATTCATACAACTGCTACACGGGCAGAGCACATCTGATTTCGGACCACCGTACTCAGCTCTGATAAAGTTCATGAAGTTTTCAACCCCCTCGACATATGCAGCGGAGAATCTTCGAGCAGAAGTTATCCAAGTCCTATCCATCTATTATACATACAAAATAGTTCTTCTACTAGATATTACAGGAAAAACATATATGCTTTTTTATGAAGTCCAGAAAAAAAATACCTAGGTTGATGTCTAAAGCTATGACAAGATATTTGGACGAGCAGATCTATGTGACGAAATATATGTAAAGCTAATTCAGCAAACAGATTTGAGTGCTAAATTATGGCATGCTGTTTCAGTAGTCAATAAGGCTGAGCACAGAACCATCAAACTATCGAAGGCCGTTGTAGCAACAAAGATCGAGTATAATACGGTGTAGACCTATTTCACCTAACAGATTGGCCACTAGACCATGGCAATCTATGTCACAATAAAAATATGGCAGCATATTTTAGCAACTAATTGGCCTTGGCATGCCATCTCAGCTAAGCAGATTGAGTGCAGAACAGGGCAAGGAAACTTCTTAAGCAGAGCATATTGACTGTAAACTACTTCGGCAAACAGTGAGATTAACAGCGTCTATCAGCTAACATTTAGCGCTACACTGCCATGCACGGGGCCTCAGTCTAGAATGCACGTACCATGGGAGAAGCTGACTGCCGTGCATATCCACACGAACGTCGCCAGTGGTGGTGGCGCTGACCGCCGTGCACCTCCACAAGAACGTCGCCAGCGGTGGCGGCGCGGCTAGAGGACGGCAGTCTACGAGAGTGTACTGTGGGAGCGAGAGGATCGCCATGTGTCACCTTGACGAACCGCGGCGCCGACATATCGGTGTGGCGGGGAGGGCGGCTTTGGCGGAGCGAATGGAGTGGAGGGGGAGGAGGGGGCTTTGGTGAATATTATTGGCTAGTTGGCCGAAGGGCGGTTGAATCTAGGATTTGGG
>NC_041391.1:131722731-131725346 GCF_002162155.2 Triticum dicoccoides
AGGATTTTCGTGTGGTGGGCGGGGGGAGTTTGGTGCATTGTCGGTTTCTCCAAGTGCGGTCCCACGTGTCAGTGAAGAGGCAAGCCGAAGCGCGTTCCGTTTGCGTGAGCCGTGTGCAGGACCGAACGTGTGTGGGGTGCAATGCTACTGCGATAGGAGTGATCACTACTAGGAAAAAGCCTAGCTGCAGCGCGGGTTTTAGGCCTATCAGTAGCGCGGGCAGGAGCGCTACTGATAAGGCACTACAGATAAAGCTTAGCAATAGCGTGCCTGGACCCACGCTAGTGATAAATTGACTTAGTAGTAGCGCTTCTACAGAAGAGCGCTACTGGTAATGAGTAGTAGCCCTTCTCCTTGCCCGCGCTACTACCATTATTTAGTATTTTATTTCTTTTTTATTTCATGTTGTATTCATACACCTTTACACAAGTTTTCATACAACAGGAATTTAGAGATTGTTTTTACATCATAATGAGTTATTACATCACGGGGTGAAAGAACCGTGGACTAGTTTCAAGTGGATGTCCATCCACTTGAAACTAATCCGCGGTTCTTTCACCCAATGATATAATAATATCATCATCATCATCATCATCATATCATTAACAACTTATCATCATAATACATCATTGTCATATAACACCTCCTCAAGATCAACTTAGCAAATTGGTCACTAGTCGTAATCACAAGTACTCCTCATTATCAACTCTAACACATTACCACATAACAAACATATTGTACCTCATAGGACCTACTACATTCGATTAAGACCTACTACATTTTCTAAGGTAAAATAGCAAAAAACAAGATATCCCCTAACTCTGCATTATGGAGAATGGAGATTAGCCTGTCTCCAATTCTTGCCTTTCGCTGAATGTTACTTCCAAGAACCTCCTTGCGAATGCCCATACATTTCTTCCATTCTTTGATGAACATGTGTTCACCGGTTTTAGAAATCCGATATGCATAGGTGAGCTCCCTAGATTTACCTGGCAGTATGTTCATAACTGTAAGGCGACCATTCAGATACATCAGATGAGGCACACAATCCATCGGGAGTTTCTGTTGAAAAACATAGTAATAACTTCGTAGTTAGCAATGATGTACTAGTTTTAGAAGTATGCAAAAGATGCACAGATGTCGTAATAGTAAAAAATCTTACCAGGGTATCTCCAGAGAAGTTACCGTGGTTCAACACGTGCACTAGTGGCATGTATTCACATAATTTGGAGGAGTTCGATAATAGTTATTGTAATCCTCAAGAAGAGTACAAAATGCGATCAGATGATTTTTCTCCTTATAAGTTAATTCGGAGCCATCGGTGTAGTGGGTTTTGTGTACCATCTTTCGCACAGTCTTTGAAGAATCAAAATAAGCTGCCAATGGAAATAAGTTGTCAACTATTTTGAAATAAACAATATAAATTAGTTAATAACTATGTTTGAGAAACTCACATAGCGGTACAATCGGAAGTGTATCAACAAGGACCCAAATGTCCATATTGTCTTGCTCGATGTCAGGATCACCAAGATCCATGGTGACAATCATACCCTCATAAAAGCCATACATTTTGCAAAGTGCTTCCCAATTTTGGCAACCAAAATGGGTTACGCTCTGAGCATTGCACAGATTTACTTCAAAATCCATATCATGATGGGTCCTTAGGTGTACTTTCTTTGTTTCAAAATTGTCATGGTCTTCAAAACCCATCCTCTACAAGACATAGCGTCTTGCATGGCATGGGATAAGCTAGTCGAATTGTAAAAGATGAAAATTAAACGTTGAAATAGTTGAAGTCATGCTTAATTACGAAAAAAACACTTATCGTTGTTTCGTACCGTTTCAACATCAAAGGTCTCCTCGAGCTTAATGCTGAAGCGCCGATCTTCATCCAGATCAACGAACCTGTCGCACATACCTCGATTGTCGTGCCACCAGCTGCACTCCCCCGGGAGACTGTCGTCGTCCGAGGATGACATTTTCTATGTTCATAATTCAAAGATTAAACTTGTACATATTCTAGCACAAGTCATGCCAGAATTCACGGAAAAATCCGGCATGACCTTCCCTAAAAAAGGACATATCGAGCGCATGAAATTTGCCGGAATAGAAATTAATCAACACTCCAACAAAACATAGGCCACTCGGAGGTGTAACCAAAACATGAAATAATTGCTTAAACTAAAAAATAACAATAAATATGACATGTTCAACTAGTTCTATTAATTCAACTAGTTCTTACTAAACATAAACTTACTATAAATAGAAAAAAACTAGTTCTTTCTAAAAATAAAGTAGTTCAACTAGTTATTAATTTACTTACTAAACTAGTTCAACTAAAACTAAACTAGTTCTATTAATTCAACTCGTTCTTACTAAATATAAACTTACTATAAATAGAAAGAAACTAGTACATCTACTACTACTAATTAACATCTACTACTAATTAACATCTACTACTGCTAATTATACAACTAGTTTACCATCACTACTACTAATTAATATCCACTACTACTAAAAATCATTATCTATAAACCCTAAATTAACATCTACTACTACTAAAATCATCTACTAACTAAGCAAAGAGAGAGGGGGTGGGGGAGGGGTGGGGGGCT
>NC_041391.1:131725426-131729606 GCF_002162155.2 Triticum dicoccoides
GAGGTTGAGGGCGGGCTCAGGCGGCGGCGGTGAGGGCAGGCTCGGGCTCGGGCGGTGGCGACAGGAGTAGGGGAACAGGCCGGGGGGCGGGGGTGAAAGGAGGACTTAGCGAAATTTTGAGCCGGGGGGTGGTTAAGTCGAACTAGCAGTAGCGCTCATAAGGAAAACGCGCTATAGCTAACTTATCTAGAGCGCGTTTTAGTGAAAAATGCTACTGCTAATGGAAGCAGTTATTTCTTTTGTTTATCCCAATATCAGTAACGCTTTGTCCTGAAAAAACGCTCTAAGTCTAAGCAATGTAAAAACATCAAAAATATACATTGGTCATCATTGATCTTTTTGTGTAGAATCTAAATAGTCAACATGAATCCTCACTGTACCTGTATAGGTACAGGCGAGGATTCATATTGCAGCCACAAATCATACACATATAGTTCAATGAAGACCAAGTGCTCGAGATAGGTTGAGAAGTAACATATTTAAGGTGGTAAACACCTTGTTCGCTTAGCAGTATGGGACTAAACTTAATTAGTTGCGGTGATACTTAGCAGTAGCGAGTTTTGAGGAAAAATGCTGCTACTAAGTACTTTAGCAGTAGCGCATCCCTTGGAAGGGCGCTACTACTATATCTAGCCTGGAGGCAACACCGTGGCAATTATAGTAGTAGCGCTCGTTTCACCTAGAGCGCTACTGCTACTTAGATATTAGTAGCGCTCTTTTCTGAAGCTCGCTACTGCTAATTAGCAGTAGCATCTGTTTTTAAACCATGCTGCTGCTAAGATTCTGTGTATAAGGTTTTCCCTAGTAGTGGATGTGAGAGTACCGCCTTTTTCCTTATAAACTAGGTGCTTCGCCCTCTAAAAAAAACATGTTGCTTCGCGCGATCCATCGATACTACTACTAGTAGTCCGGTAATCCCGACTAAAACGGCGCGGCCGAGTCTTTTCCCGCGCGATATGCTGGGAGGTTGGCTTAGTTGGTTTTTTTAGGACGAGTAATGCTACACCTACGTAATCCCAGTTACGTAATTAACGTAATGTGAATCGTGTGAGCTATTGATTGTAGATTGGAGGAGGGAGGGGCCCACCACCATGAAAATCAGGGGAGGAGAGAGAGGCAATTTACGTTAACCTTTTCGTAGGTCCCCGTAGATGTAGAAAGATGTGAAATGTGTGAATGCATAGTGGACGTACTATTGGAGTGCCTAAGATAAATTGTGTATGTATATACCCAATGTGTTTACTTTACTTCGCATGTTAGCTTTGTCTCGGTTCAATAAAAAGCAGAGTTGGTGATGATGGTGTGCCTGTCATCCTGCAATATAGGTCATCCGATCTATATCTAACATATAGGAAGGAAACTATGACAATTTACCCGCACTCCTCTTCACATTTGCGGATAAGGCCTTCCCTTGTTCATCCTTTTCTCCCACAAGATCTTGATCTTCTGTGCAATGCACGGGCATCTTGCTAGTACTCCTACAATATAATATATTATCGTGAAAGTTCATATAAACCGGCCGAGATTAATGCAAACACAGCAGATTTTCATTACATTTCGAACTTTTATAGGACAGAAAAATAAAACAAACCCGACCCTAAACCTATTCTACGACGGAGACCGGCGTCCTCCATCTGCGATCTCTATCTACGGGGGCGGGGTTCAAGACCCGTGAAGTGAAGGTGAGGTCTCCGGCGAGGAAGAGTAGAACACGGGATACGGACCGGCCAGTTGGCACACCATGCCCTGCCGCCTCCCATGCCCTACTCGTCCTCCGAGGAGTCCCCGACCTCGGCGGTGTCGAATGTTGGACGATGGCAAGTAGGACGCGTGGCTGACGGTGCTCCCGTCATCGGCCGCCAGCGTGGCCACCGCTTGTGCGGTCGCGTCCACGTCCGGCTACACCGCTATTGCGTCGTGAGGGGCGTCTTGAGCGAGGGTGGCGACCTCGAGCTTCATCCCCTAAGACAAGCTCTCCCGCAGAGCATTCACGCTTGCGGCCATGGTGGATGTGGTGCCAAGTAGGAGAACGATGCACTATGGTGTGGAGGTTATCTGGGCGTTGCCGTTTTAAGTATCCCATTCCGATGAGGCCGAGCGTCCCGGTGCGTCATTAAGTCACCAGAGTTGGTTCCTTGGGCACCGAGCCTCTTAACGACGACATACGGACGGACGTCATGAATGCGGGCAGCTGGCGCTGGCTGGGAATGCACCGCGTGATGGCGCGGGGGACGAGGGTTTTTGGTGTGCCAGGGTAGTCAGCTGCGGTCGTGGCAACGTTGGAGATGCCCTTTGCTCACATGCGATCCCCGCATGTCATTGAAAAAGCAAGACGACCCGTCATGGTCTCAGGTCTTGAGGAAGCAGTAGGCCATGCTACACCACTCCGCGGACGCGTCGCGGCGCCCCATGCATCCTCGATGAGCCGGGTGTTGGGATGTGTTTGGATTGTGGCCAAAGTGGACCTTACCAAAATTTTGGTCATGACCCAAAGATTAGTCTTTGTTTGGATGGTTGCCATTTTTTGGCATGCCAATGAACTCTAGCCAACTCTAGTTCATTTTTCTTGCCAATGTCGGCCAAATCATGGGCAACCAAAACCTCAACCAAAATTTTGGCTACCCAATGCTTTGATGGGGCAACCTTGGGCACAAACCAAACATACTGTTGGTTGTGCCACAACACTAACGCCACCCTCGGCACACTGAAACCGACCGTGTCTAGCAACGATGAGCGTGTTGCTCACCGCTGTCGCCGTGTCCAAAGGCGATGCTGGAGCTGCGCCATGTTGTTGGCCCCCACGACCCACATGAACGGTCATCGGTGGCGAGGAGGTCGTGGGCCAGCTCCTCCATTGGACTAGTCTGCACTACGTCGTCCCGGCTGGTGTGCCCCACATGTCTGTTTCCATGTTTTCCCGGTCATATTCGAGCGTCAGTACTCCGCGTTTGCGCATTAGGCCTTTCACTATGTAGGCCCAGCGAGACTACTTATTGTTTATTTGAGCCGTTCAAGTATAATCATGTGGCGTTTGCTTATTTCCCATTCCTCTCCAACCCTCTTCTCCATTGATCATGTTGCCTGATACGTCTCCGTCGTATCTATAATTTCTGATTGTTCCATGCCAATATTATTCAACTTTCATATACTTTTGGCAACTTTTTATACAATTTTTGGGACTAACATATTGATCCAGTGCCTAGTGCCAGTTCCTGTTTGTTGCATGTTTTATGTTTCACAGAAAACCCATATCAAACGGAGTACAAACGGGATAAAAACGGACGGAGAATTATTTTGGAATATTTGGGATTTTCCGGAGGAAAAATCAACATGAAACGGTGCCCGAGGTGGCCACTAGATAGGGGGGCGCGCCCTCCCCCCTAGGCGCGCCTGGCACCCTCGTGGGCCACCCGTAGTGCGGTTGATGCTCTTCTTTTTACACAAGAAAGCTAATTTTATGAGAAAAATCTGGGCGAAAGATTCACCCCAATCGGAGTTACGGATCTCCGGATATAAAAGAAATGGTGAAGGTGCAGAATCTGAGAACGCAGAAACAGAGAGAGACAGAGAGATAGACCCAATCTCGGAGGGGCTCTCGCCCCTCCCAAGCCATGGAAGCCAAGGACCAGAGGGGAAACCCTTCTACCATCTAGGGAGGATGTCAAGGAAGAAGTAGAAGAAGGGGGGCTCTCTCCCCCTTGCTTCCGGTGGCGCCGGAACGCTGCCGGGGGGCCATCATCATCACCGCGATCTTCACCAACAACTACACCGCCTTCATCACCAACTCTTCCCCCCTCTATGCAGCGGTGTAACCCCTCTCTTACCCGCTGTAATCTCTACTTAAACATGGTGCTCAACGCTATATATTACTTCCCAATGATGTATGGCTATCTTATGATGTTTGGGTAGATCCGTTTTGTCCTATGGGTTAATTGATGATCGTGATTGGTTTGAGTTGCATGTTTTATTATTGGTGCTGTCCTATGGTGCTCTCCGTGTCGCGCTAGCGTGAGGGATCCCCACTGTAGGGTTTGCAATATCTTCATGATTTGCTTATGGTGGGTGGCGTGAGTGAACAGAAGCACAAACCCTCTGTAGGGAGATCGATTGATGTTCAAATATCAATTGCGTGTCATGCAAGGAGATAAAGGTTTGGTCTATTTCTATGAAAGAAATGACC
>NC_041391.1:131729921-131751267 GCF_002162155.2 Triticum dicoccoides
GGGGTCTTTGGGGATCAGAGGGAGTATATATAATGTTCATAATCGAAATGAACGTATTGTACCCACCCTAGTCCTCTTTCAATTGATCTCCGGACCCTGAGATGAAATCGAGAGAGAACGAGTGGGGGCACGTGATACCTAAGGCGGATTCAAAATTTTGAACCGGTGATCATAGCATCGCAAATCATATATAAAGGGTATTCAATGTTCGTTTCGTTTTCGAACGTACAATATACTCTCTCATATCATTTCTAGTTTACATATAAGTTTTATGTGTGGTCAAAGTATCTCTACTTTGATAAAAAAGTATCAACATTCAACAACGCCCAATCAATATTGTTAGATTCGTACGTACTCCTAGATTTGTACTCGAGATGGTTTCCAATTTTTTTTCAACCACATGAATGTTCTTGTTCTCGCTCATGCTCTTCCTACTAGGATTTCGCCACGTATAGCCAGTCCTACAGTAACTTTTTTAAGCTCCCTGTCCGGTAGTCCTAGTGGAGTACTGACAACATTTGTACTAGAGTATGCAGTGCTCATAGTAGTACTCCCTCCTTCCATTTATATAGGGCCTATGTGGAGGAGAGAGATGTGAAAAAGTAAGGGGAGTGAGCTCTCATGCAAGAGCCTAGCTATATACGCATTCCTAGTTAAATACATAAATATGAAGAAAGAGATAGAGAGGAGATGGAAAAAAGTACTAATACAATAGCCAACCTTATAATTTTTTTGCGGGAAATAGACAACCTTATAGTCCACACTACTGTATGAGTGTATATAATAGATGATGGCTATAGATGACATGGCAGTCCCTCATAGCCATCGACTGGCTATATTATTAACCATGCTCTAATGCATTTTTCAAAACCGCATTTGACTGTTGACAAGATTAATAGTACATGAGATGTATAATGTGAAAATTATATCATTGGAAGCTCCTTTCACATATGAATTTGATCGTATGCTTTGTGTAAGTTGCATGTCATATATTATTACTTTAACATTTGGTCAAAGTTAGCCACGAAAAACACATTAGGCCCTGTATAGTAAATGGAAGAAGGGAGTAGTAGTGGAAGTGGATCCTCTGACGTAGGTATCCCTGCCTTACCCTCCCTTTCGGTCACTTACTGGCGGACCCATGCTAGCTAGGTGTAACGCCCCGGATTCGATGCGCCAGGTGTCTGCCAGTTATTTTCTGTAGTTGCCATGTCATTTGCTTGCGTTTTGCATTTTATCATGTCATCATGTGCATCTCATTTTGCATACGTGTTCGTCTCATGCATCCGAGCATTTTCCCCGTTGTCCGTTTTGCAATCCGGCACTCCTATGCCCTCCGGCGTCCCCCTTTTATCTCTCGTTGTGAGCGGGTGTTAAACATTATCGGAATGAACCGAGTCTTGACAAGTGGCCTTGGTATACCACCGGTAGACCGCCTGTCAAGTTTCGTGCCATTTGGAGGTCGTTTGACGCTCCTATGGTTAATCGGGTAACCGTAAAGCCCCTTTCTCTTTGCAGCCCAACACCTCTTCCCACATCCCACCAAACCCATCCTACCCCCCTCCATGCTCTCGGCCGTTTGATCACGATCATGTGGGCGAAAACCGCTCCTCATTTGGACTCGCCTAGCTCCCAGAATATATAAATAGCCCCCTACCCCCGAAATTCGCGGATCAAATCCACCCTAACCCTAGCAGTTTTCCTCCTCGCGCCGCCGGACATGTCCATCCGCACCAGACATGTCCGCCGGACACGTCGCTCCAGCCAATCGCCGTCCGCCACCTCAGCCGCACCGCCGCCCGTGCCCAATCGCGCCGCGCCACGTCGCCGCCGTCAGCTCCCCGCCTCCACAGCGCCTCCCTTCGCCGCGGCCCTCGAGGCCCATCTCGGACCGGCTTGGGCCCGAGGCATCCACCGCCGCAGCCTGCGAGGCCCATCCCGCGCGCGCCGCCTCCCGCGCCCTGCGCGCTGCCCGCGCTCGTCCAGCGCCCGAGGCATCCGCCGCCGGTGCCCTGCCGCCCCTTTGCCGGAGTCGCCCTTCCCCGGCGCCGCCCATCTCCGCCGTTCCTCGCGGCGCCCGGCTCCCCGACTCGCCGAGCCGCGCGCCCGAGCCGCCTCCCACGCGCGCCATGGCCGCCCGAGCTCCTCTCCTTCTCCGGTGCCGACCCCGCCCCTCGCCGGTCCGCCGTTACCCGCCGTCGCCGGATCTGCATCGCCGCTGCCAAAAACGGTCGGATCGGGCGGATCCCGTCCGGATCCGCGCTTCCCCGCGCCCCTCCGTCCTCCCCTCGCCAGACCCCGCCGCCATCGCCGGAGAGCGCGCCAGCGCCGCAGATCGGGAGGAGCCCGATCCAGCCGGCCTCCGCTCGGGGCCTCGGCCCGCCTGGCCTCCCCTGCGACCTGGGCCGAAGCCCATGGTGAGCCCCGCAATCCCGCGCCCGTGCGACTTATAGCTATATAACGCTCATTTATTTTTTCTGAAAATCTGCTAAGTCCTGAAATTACTGCATTCTGGTGCATACTTTGACCTACTGTATCTCCATGCATACTGCTCCGTTTCGTGTGTGTAATATGTCAAAATGTTCGTCATGAGATGCTCTACATTTCATTCCATTGCATCATGTTCATTTGAGTCCATCTTGATGCCTGAATCATCGTTGCAAGAGTCCTACATGTTATCTGCTGTCTGTTAACAGAACATGCTCATTTGTCATTTTTGCCATGTTTGATGTGTGCATCTTATGAGGTTGATGTCTACATGGGTTTTGATCTATGCCATTCCATCTTTACAGAGGTTCTTACCATGTATTTTTGTGATCAATGTGGTGACTAGCACAAGCATGCAAACTAGGCTTCGTAATGTTGCTGTTTTTAGTCCCTGTTCTGCTGTTATTTTGATGCCATGTAAACTTGATGCTACAGAGAGATACATGCTTATTTTGAGATACTTCAGTAAGGATGTTTTGAACATATGGTTAGGCTCTATCTATCCATGCCCCTGGTTGCAATTATGGAGTAGTCTAGCATGTCATTTTCGTGCTCTACTTTTGCTACAAAATGTTTCCTGGCAGATTGTTTACATGTTATTCAATTTTGCCAAGGTTGTTGTAGTTGATCCTTGCATGCTATAAACTTGTTCTTGCCATGGTTAGCTTCATAAACATGTCTTCTTGCTGATACTATGCTTATCTTGTCATGCAATGACTTGTGGGGAGTGAATCAAGCTTGTTTAGTAGGGTACTTGCTGTTGCTGTTTTGCTAGGCTGAATCTGTTATTTCGTGATGCTATGTTAACCTGCTGCTACAAATCATTCTATGCATAATCTGGAGATGTTCACTAAGGGTGTTTGTTATACATGTCATGCTCTACCCATCCATGCCCTTGTTGCATTTATAGCCTGCTGTAGCTTGTTGTTTCCTTGCTCCAAAGTTGCTAAATAATGTTGTTGTCAGCCTGTTAACATTAAGTTCAGTTGTTGCCATGCTTGTTGTTAGTGATCCATGCAACCTATGAACTTGCTCTTGCCATGCTTGGCTTCATAATCATGTCTTCTTACTGTTGGTTGCCTTGCCATGCCATGTATTGCTCTGTGGTGAGCGGTACAAGCTCATCTACATGCCTACTTATCGTTGTTTCTGCCATGTTTGAATCTGTATTATAACTTGCTATGTTTATATGGGTGCCATCATATCTTCTGATCCTTTTTGGCTCATGGTCAGTAAGGGACTTTTGTTCTATGCAATTAGTAGGTTCATGCCATGCCTTTGTTTGCCATGATAAGTTCCTGTAACATGTTGTTTGAAAGCTCTAAACATTGCAACCTGATGTTATTTTCTGCAAAGTCTGAACTGTTATTATTTGCAATCTTGCCATGTGTGTTTGAGCATGTTCTAGTGATTTATGGAGATAGCTCAGTGTTCATGTTTTGTTACGCTTTACCTGTACATCATGTCCATGCCTTTTGTTATCATATTGTGGTACTGTAGCATATTGTTTTGATGCTTGCAATATGCCTAGTTGCTGTTTTGGACAGATTGTTGCTATAACTTGTATAGAGTGTATGTGTTGAACCGTTGCTCCGTTTTGAGTGTGCTCTATATGAAACTTGCTTGATTTTGCATGTAGTTTCATATTATCATGTTGCATCCTTGTTTTGAGGTGTTTGCTTGATGTTTGTATGCATTTTGCATCAATGCCATGTTTAACTTGTTTTGCTCATATCTTCTAGGCCGTAGCTCCGAACTAAATGAACTTTATATGTAACCTGACTAGAATCTCGTGTAGATGATCTTGGTGCATCTTAACTTGCTGTTTAACAACTTGAACATAATGTTTATTCAGATCTGGACCAATTTCGAAATTCACATATGAGGACTTACCGGATTTATTATATGTTGTTCCCGGCCTCATTTAAACTTGCCTTGATGTGTTGCTCTTGTTTGCATCATCTCTTGCCATGAGTAGCTTCATGTAGCTTTGTCATGCATCATACTTGTTTGTGCATCATGTCGTGTTCTCGTGTGGTGTGTTTACCATGTTGTGTGCTTCTTCTCGATAGTTCCCGTATCGTTGCGATCGTGAGGATTCGTTCGTCTACGCTTGGTTCGTCTTCGTGGCTTCATCTTCTTCATGGACTCGTTCTTCTCCCTAGCGGGATTTCAGGCAAGATAACCGCTACCCTGGATCTCACTACTATCATTGCTATGCTAGTTCTTTCGTTCTATCGCTATGCTGCGCTACCTATCACCTGTTCTTCAAGCCTCCCCAAATTGCCATGAACCTCTAACCTTTGACACCTTCCTAGCAAACCGTTGCTTGGCTATGTTACCGCTTTGCTCAGCCCTGTTATAGCGTTGCTAGTTGCAGGTGAAGTTGAAGATTGCTCCATGGTGGACAGGATTATGTTGGGATATCACAATATCTCTTATATTATTAATGCATCTATATACTTGGTAAAGGGTGGAAGACTCGGCCTTATGCCTGGTGTTTTGTTCCACTCTTGCCGCCCTAGTTTCCGTCATACCGGTGTTATGTTCCTGGATTTTGCGTTCCTAACGCAGTTGGGTGATTTATGGGACCCCCTTAACAGTTCGCTTTGAATAAAACTCCTCCAGCAAGGCCCAACCTTGGTTTTACATTTGCCTCACCTAGCCCTTTTTCCCTTGGGAGTCGCGCTCTCGAGGGTCATCTTTATTTTATCCCCCCCGGGCCAGTGCTTGTTGTGAGTGTTTGTCCAACCTGTCAGCCGCCGGTGGCCACCAGGGGCAACTCTGGGCTGGCCTACCGGAAGTTTGGACAATCCGGTGTGCCCTGAGAACGAGATATGTGCAGCTCCTATCAGGATTTGTCGGCACATTTGGGCGGCTTTGCTGGTCTTGTTTTACCATTGTCGAAATGTCTTGTAAACCGGGATTCCGAGTCTGATCGGGTCTTCCTGGGAGAAGGTATATCCTTCATTGATCGTGAGAGCTTATCATGGGCTAAGTTGGGACAGCCCTGTAGGGTATAAGCTTTTGAAAGCCGTGCCTGCGGTTATAGGCAGATGGGTATTTGTTAATGTCCGGTTGTAGATAACTTGACACCAGATCCGAATTAAAACGCATCAACCGTGTGTGTAGCCGTGATGGTCTCTTTTCGGTGGAGTTCGGGAAGTGAACACGGTTTCTGGGTTATGTTTGACGTAAGTAGGAGTTCAGGATCACTTCTTGATCATTGCTAGCGTCACGACCGTTCCTTTGCTTCTCTTCTCGCTCTTATTTGCGTATGTTAGCCGCCATATATGCTTAGTCGCTGCTGCAACCTCACCACCTTTACCCCTTCCTTTCACTTTAAGCTTTGCTAGTCTTGATACCCATGGTAATGGGATTGCTGAGTCCTCGTGGCTCACAGATTACTACAACAACAGTTGCAGGTACATGTTTTGCGATGATCATGACGCGAGAGCGATGTTTGCTTGTTTTGGAGTTCTTCTTCTACTTCTTCTTCGATCAGGGGATAGGTTCCAGGTCGGCAGCCTGGGCTAGCAGGGTGGATGTCATTTGAGTTTCTGTTTGTGTCTCATCCGTAGTCGGATGGTGCTCTTATGTAAGATGATGTTGTATTCATGTGGCTTTGTATGCCTCTTGCATGTATCCCCATATGTAATGTTGATGTAATGATATCCACCTTGCAAAAGCATTTCAATATGCGGTTCTATCCTTGGTGGGACATTCGAGTCTCTTTAGGATAGTATCGCATATTGGGCGTGACAAGTTGGTATCAGAGCCAGGTCCGACCCTAGGAGCCCCCTTGATTGATCGTGTAGTTTGGCCGTTGTAGAGTCTAGAAGAAAACTGTTTTTCAGAGTCTAGTTATATCGAAGAGTAGGAATTCTTTTACTCCTCAGCCCCTTCGCCGCTCTGGTGAGAAATCTTGACGTAGGTGTTTTGAGTTACTCCTCTTCCTCTTCAAATTTTTCTTTAGGATCACGCAGTTGGTTTTCCGATCGTTGGTTCTCAGCTCTTTTAATCCGGTGCATTTCTCGTCAAGTTGACTCGAGCCTCTTCATCTTTGAGTTCAATCCTCAGTTGTTTTCTTTCCCACCCGCCCACCCTTTTCTTCTCGAAGCTGGAGTCCCTAATCGAGTATCCATCCTACTCATGCGAAGTTTTTGCTCTCTCTCCTTAATGATTTGAGCCGGTGTTTTCTCTTCAAGATATTCGTCGGTTTCCCCTTCCAAGTTGCATTTGTTTACCCGCCCTCCCACCCCTCTTATTCCCAGAGCCTGAGTCTCTTTCGAGCATCATTTTCATTCATACGAAGCCTCTTCAGTCTTCCAACAATTATTCCAACCGGTGAATTCTCGTCTAGTTCATCATTCTTCATCTCTTTTCTTCTCCGGTGGATTCAATTCAAGTTTTCGGTAGATCATATTCGTTCCCTCGGCTCAAGTGTTTTCCTTGCTCATTTACATCTCGCCATTCAATCATACCGGAGTTCGTAAGACATCTCAGGAGATTCGTTTGTCTTCCAACTAATTCGAGGTTGTCACCTCATTCAAATATTTCAATTGTTCCGGTGCATCATCTATCTGTTCAACATCCCTTTCCAACGGTGTTCTATTTTAGTGGGCCCTAACCCACAGGTCTTTTTCCAGGATCTTACCTGACTCTTCTAATTTCTCGGAGCTATTCTCAAATCCTTTTGAAGTTTGACGTAAGTATGATTTCATCAGTCACATGCCTTCTCCAAGATCGCTTTCAAATTCTTTTCATTTTTGGTTCAACCCTTCTTCTCTTTCATTCTTCCGGAGTATGCCAGAAGTTGTTTCCCTGTTTATTTTCACCGGAGGTCATCGTCCCAGAAGAATTCTTCGTCCTCACATTTCAGCTACCGTTATCCAATTATCCCGGTGCATCTGTCAAGTATTCATTGATCAGCTCATGATCTCTTTGTTCTTTTGCATCTAAATCCCCTCTCGCTTATTTGTTCTTCTAATTCTTCCTGATGTCTCAATCTATTTCATTAGTAATTTCCAAATTCTTATGGTGGTTCGTTCAAGATTCTTTTTCCTTGATTATCATATTAATCCATTCGTTCTTTCAATCCTACCGGTGGTTCATGAAGACCTTCTCAAGTTTGCGATATGTCACTTCTCAATCCTTTTCAAGAAGAATAAGTAGTATGCAAAAATCCATTGTTTGTTATCAATTTAATTTGATGAAGGATAAGCATACAATAAACCTTATTCTTATTTCATCAGAGTGATTAATCCCTTCCTTTGGAGTTTATTCTTGATGAATAAATTCTAGTTCCAAGTGTTTTCATCTTTTCTTTTCCGGAGTTCAAATTTTCCTCGAATATTTTGTCGGAACTTCCTTCTAAATCATCGCAAGGCTTTAATCTTATCCATTACATCCTTCAATTTTATCTCATCATCCTTTTGTCACCGGAGTTCTTCATGGTGGTTCTTTATGATTTAATTCATTCTTTCAAAGAGTTCATCAAGATTTTGCTGGTGGAGTTCAAGTATCTTTTCTTCTTATCTCGAAGTGCAATTAAGTCTCTGTATTCTTTTGAAGTGGAGTTTTGCATTTCTTCGTTCTTCTCAGCCATCCAATCATTTTCTTTTGTGGCCGGTTATCAACTTATGATTTTGAGATGTTACCTATAAGACCACAACAAGCTTATTCTTTTCATTGTTGATTTTCTCAACAACTACATTCAATCCTTCTAAATTCTTTTCATTCAATTCTTTCAATTCTTCCGGAGGCATTGCGTTGTTAATCTCATCAAGTGCCATCCCATCTTGTGGAGTTCATGTTCTTTTCCTTCCATTTTCAACCGGAGTGCTTCCTAAATCCTTTTCAGCCTTATTCGTTTCTTATCTCGTTCTAACCGGAGTGCTTTCATAGTCTATTTTATTCCATGAGCTTTTGATTCTCGTCACTTTCATCGTTTCTCCCTTCTTCTCGAGTGCTCTCGATTCTTTGCTTCTTCTCTTTAGTTCTTGTTTCACCTCATCCCTTTTCCCTTCTGTCTCGGTCCTAAGATCTCGAGACGAGATCTCTTGTTAGTGGAGGCGTGTTGTAACGCCCCAGATTCGATGCGCCAGGTGTCTGCCGGTTATTTGCCATAGTTGCCATGTCATTTTCTTGTGTGCTGCATTTTATCATGCCATCATGTGCATCTCATTTTGCATACGTGTTCGTCTCATGCATCCGAGCATTTTCCCCGTTGTCCGTTTTGCATTCCGGCACTCCTATGCCCTCCGGCGTCCCCCTTTTGTCTCTCGTTGTGAGCGGGTGTTAAACGTTCTCAGAATGGACCGAGTCTTGCCAAGTGGCCTTGGTATACCACCGGTAGACCGCCTGTCAAGTTTCGTGCCATTTGGAGGTTGTTCGACGCTCCTACAGTTAATCGGGTAACCGTAAAGCCCCTTTCTCTTTGGAGCCCAACACCTCTTCCCACAGCATACCAAACCCATCCTAACCCCCTCCATGCTCTCGGTCGTTCGATCATGATCGTGTGGGCGAAAACCACTCCTCATTTGGACTGTCCTAGCTCCCAGAATCTATAAATAGCCCCCTCCCCCCGAAATTCGCGGATCAAATCCACCCTAACCCTAGAAGTTTTCCTCCTCGCGCCACCGGACATGTCCATCCACGCCGGACATGTCTGTCGGACACGTCGCTCCAGCCAATCACCGTTCGCCACCTCAGCCGCGCTGCCGCCCTTGCCCAATCGCGCCGCGCCACGTCGCCGCCGTCAGCTCCCCGCCTTCAAAGCGCCTCCCTTCGCCGCGGCCCTCGAGGCCCATCTCGGACCCGCCTGGGCCCGAGGCATCCTCCGCCGTAGCCCGCGGGGCCTGTCCCATGCCCACCGCCTCCCGCGCCCTGCGCGCTGCCCGCGCTCGTCCAGCACTCGAGGCATCCGCCGCCGGTGCCCTGCCGCCCCTTCGCCGGAGTCGCCCTTCGCCGGCGCCGCCCATCTCCGCCGTTCCCCGTGGCGCCCGGCTCCCCAACTCGCTGAGCCGCGCTCCCGAGCCACCTCCCGCATGCGCCATGGCCGCCCGAGCTCCTCTCCTTCTCCGGTGCCGACCCCGCCCCTCGCCGGTCCGCCGTTCCCCGCCGTCGTCGGATCTGCAGCACCGCTGCCATAAATGGGCGGATCGGGCGGATCCCGTCCGGATCCACGCTTCCCTGCGCCCCTCCGTCCTTCCCTCGACGGACCCCGCCGCCATCGCCGGAGAGCGCACCGCCGCCGCGGAATGGGAGGAGCACGATCCAGCCGGCCTCCGCTCGGGGCCTCGGCCTCCCCGGCCCATCTCCCTCGGCCCGCCTGGCCTCCCCTGCGACCTGGGCCGAAGCCCATGGTGAGCCCCGCAATCCCGTGCCCGTGCGACTTATAGCTATATAACGCTCGTTTTTTTCTGAAAATCTACTAAGTTCTGAAATTACTGCATTCTGGTGCATACTTTGACCTACTGTATCTCCATGCATACTGCTCCGTTTTGTGTGTGTAATATGTCAAAATGTTCGTCATGAGATGCTCTACATTTCATTCCATTGCATCATGTTCATTTGAGTCCATCTTGATGCCTGAATCATCGTTGCAAGAGTGCTACATGTTGTCTGCTATCTATTCATAGAACATGCTCCTTTGTCATTTTTGCCATGTTTGATGTGTGCATCTTATGAGGTTGATGTCTACATGTGTTTTGATCTATGCCATGCCATCTTTACAGAGGTTCTTACTATGTATTTTTGTGATCAATGTGGTGACTAGCACAAGCAAGAAAACTAGGCTTCGTAATGTTGCTGTTTTTAGTCCCTGTTCTGCTGTTATTTTGATGCCATGTAAACTTGATGCTACAGAGAGATACATGCTTATTTTGAGATACTTCATTAAGGATGTTTTGAACATATGGTTATGCTCTATCCATCCATGCCCCTGGTTGCAATTATGGAGTAGTCTAGCATGTCATTTTCGTGCTCTACGTTTGCTACAAAATGTTTCCTCGCAGATTGTTTACATGTTATTCAATTTTGCCAAGGTTGTTGTAGTTGATCCTTGCATGCTATGAACTTGTTCTTGCCATGGTTAGCTTCATAAACATGTCTTCTTTCTGATGCTATGCTTATCTTGTCATGCAATGACTTGTGAGGAGTGAATCAAGCTTGTTTAGTAGGGTACTTGCTGTTGCTGTTTTGCTAGGCTGAAGCTGTTATTTCGTGATGCTATGTTAACCTTCTGCTACAAATCATTCTATGCATAATCTGGAGATGTTCACTAAGGGGTTTGTTATACATGTCATGCTCTATCCATCCATGCCCTGGTTGCATTTATAGCCTGCTGTAGCTTGTTGTTTCCTTGCTCCGAAGTTGCTAAATAATGTTGCTGTCAGCCTGTTAACATTAAGTTTAGTTGTGGCAATGCTTATTGTTAGAGATCCATGCAACCTATGAACTTCCTCTTGCCATGCTTGGCTTCATAATCATGTCTTCTTACTGTTGGTTGCCTTGCCATGCCATGTATTGCTCTGTGGTGAGCGGTACAAGCTCATCTACATGCCTATTTATCGTTGTTTCTGCCATGTTTGAATCTGTATTATAACTTGCTATGTTTATATGGGTGCCATCATATCTTCTGATCCTTTTTGGCTCATGGTCAGTAAGGGACTTTTGTTCTATGCAATTAGTAGGTTCATGCCATGCCTTTTTTTGCCATGATAAGCTCCTATAACATGTTGTTTGAAAGCTCTAAACATTGCAACCTGATGTTATTTTCTGCAAAGTCTAAACTGTTATTATTTGCAATCTTGCCATGTGTGTTTGAGCATGTTCTAGTGATTTATGGAGATAGCTCAGTGTTCATGTTTTGTTAGGCTTTACCTGTACAACATGTCCATTCCTTTTGTTATCATATTGTGGTACTGTAGCATATTGTTTTGATGCTTGCAATATGCCTAGTTGTTGTTTTGGACAGATTGTTGCTATAACTTGTATAGAGTGTATGTGTTGAACCGTTGCTCCGTTTTGAGTGTTCTCTATATGAAACTTGCTTGATTTTGCATGTAGTTTCATATTATCATGTTGCATCCTTGTTTTGAGGTGTTTGCTTGATGTTTGTACGCATTTTGCATCAATGCCATGTTTAACTTGTTTTGCTCATATCTTCTAGGCCGTAGCTCCGAACTAAATGAACTTTATATGTAACTTGACTAGAATCTCGTGTAGATGAACTTGGTGCATCTTAACTTGATGTTTAACAACTTGAACATAATGTTTATTCAGATCTGCACCAATTTCGAAATTCGCATATCAGGACTTGCCAGATTTATTATATGTTGTTCCCGACCTCATTTAAACTTGCCTTGATGTGTTGCTCTTGTTTGCATCATCTCTTGCCATGAGTAGCTTCATGTAGCTTTGTCATGCATCATACTTGTTTGTGCATCATGTCGTGTTCTCGTGTGGTGTGTTTACCATGTTGTGTGCTTCTTCTCGATAGTTCCCGTATCGTTGCGATCGTGAGGATTCGTTCGTCTACGCTTGGTTCGTCTTCGTGGCTTCATCTTCTTCATGGACTCGTTCTTCTTCCTAGCGGGATTTCAGGCAAGATGACCGCTACCCTGGATCTCACTACTATCATTTCTATGCTAGTTGTTTCGTTCTATTGCTATGCCGCGCTACCTATCACCTATTCTTCAAGCCTCCCCAAATTGCCATGAACCTCTAACCTTTGACACCCTTCCTAGCAAACCATTGCTTGGCTATGTTACCGCTTTGCTTAGCCCTCTTATAGCGTTGCTAGTTGCAGGTGAAGTTGAAGATTGCTCCATGGTGGACAGGATTATGTTGGGATATCACAATATCTCTTATATTATTAATGCATCTATGTAGTTGGTAAAGGGTGGAAGACTCGGCCTTATGCCTGCTGTTTTGTTCCACTCTTGCCGCCCTAGTTTCCATCATACCGGTGTTATGTTCCCAGATTTTGCGTTCCTTACGCGGTTGGGTGATTTATGGGACCCCCTTGACAGTTTGCTTTGAATAAAACTCCTCCAGCAAGGCCCAACCTTGGTTTTACATTTGCCTCACCTAGCCCTTTTCCCTTGGGAGTCGCGCTCTCAAGGGTCAGCTTTATTTTATCCCCCCTGGGCCAGTGCTCGTCGTGAGTGTTGGTCCAACCTGTCAGCCGCCGGTGGCCACCAGGGGCAACTATGGGCTGGCCTACCGGAAGTTTGGACAATCCGGTGTGCCCTGAGAACGAGATATGTGCAGCTCCTATCAGGATTTGTCGGCACATTTGGGCGGCTTTGCTGGTCTTGTTTTACCATTGTCGAAATGTCTTGTAAACCGGGTTTCCGAGTCTGATCGGGTCTTCCTGGGAGAAGGTATATCCTTCATTGATCGAGAGAGCTTATCATGAGCTAAGTTGGGACACCCCTGCAGGGTATAAACTTTCGAAAGCCGTGCCTGCGGTTATAGGCAGATGGGTATTTGTTAATGTCCGGTTGTAGATAACTTGACACCAGATCCGAATTAAAACGCATCAACCATGTGTGTAGCCGTGATGGTCTCTTTTCGGTGGAGTCCGGGAAGTGAACACGGTTTCTGGGTTATGTTTGACGTAAGTAGGAGTTCAGGATCACTTCTTGATCATTGCTAGCGCCACGACCGTTCCTTTGCTTCTCTTCTCGCTCTTATTTGCGTATGTTAGCCACCATATATGCTTAGTCGCTGCTGCAACCTCACCACCTTTACCCCTTCCTTTCCCTTTAAGCTTTGCTAGTCTTGATACCCATGGTAATGGGATTGCTGAGTCCTCGTGGCTCACAGATTACTACAACAACAGTTGCAGGTATAGGTTTTGCGATGATCATGACGTGAGAGCGATGTTTTCTTATTTTGGAGTTCTTCTTCTGCTTCTTCTTCGATCAGGGGATAGGTTCCAGGTCGGCAGCCTGGGCTAGCAGGGTGGATGTCGTTTGAGTTTTTGTTTGTGTTTCATCCGTAGTTGGATGGTGCTCTTATGTAAGATGATGTTATATTCGTGTGGCCTTGTATGCCTCTTATATGTATCCCCATATGTAATGTTGATGTAATGGTATCCACCTTGCAAAAGCTTTCAATATGCGGTTCTATCCTTGGTGGGACCTTCGAGTCTCTTGAGGATAGTATCGGATATTGGGCGTGACCCTAGGCCCCGCATGTCAGTTACTCAATGGGTTCGGCCACGTCAGGGGATCCTCATACGTAGTATATACTCCCTCTGTTTTTATTTACTCCGCATAAAATGGAGGGAGTGGTAGTATAAATGACACGGGCGAGGGAGGGGGAGGGATGTTAGTTTTCTCTCAACTGCGGTCCCACAAGCGAGCGAAAACGCAAGACGAAGCGTGTTCCATTCGGTGAGCTACGTGGAGGCACTACAAAAAAAATACACTTCCGTGATGATACGTGTTTGTCACAGTAGGTCGCATTTTTTGTCATGCATGTACATCCATGACAATTTTATGACAGAATCAAGATAGTCATACCTGTGCTGTTGTAGAAGTGTTCCTTGACATTACCAAAATTGTCATCACGGAAGTGTCCACTTCCATGACAATAAATCGCGCGTCACAGAAGTGCTTTCGTCAAGGGTGTCCGACACGTGGCATCCACCGTAACGGAACGCCGTTAAGCTATCGGGTCCGGTTTTGGATCCGATAACCCGTTAACATCCTGGACCAATGGGGATTTTCCACGTGTAAAATCATCATTGGCCGCAGGAAACATGTGTTGCCTCACCGCTGGGACAGATGTCATCCACTCATTGGACATGGGGCGCCTATGATAGGTCGACACGTGGCACGGCCCAACAGTGGCCCATTCCGGTGAAAAAGGCCGGCCCAGTAAAAATTAGCAGGTCAGCCCATATAAGGCCTACTTGTGTCAGGTCCATTTAATCCCACGGCCCATACGAGATGTGCCAATTCGGCCCGCCAACAGCCCGTTAAAGATTTGACACCATTGCAGCCCATCGTCAGTTCGAGCCCATTAACAGCCCGCTATATATTTGGGCTCAATATCGGCCCAATGAGTTTTCAGCCTGTTAATGACCCATTTAATGGATGGGCCAATTTTCAGGATGTACATCTTTCGGCCTTTTAGCGACCCATTTAAATGTTGGGCTAATTTCCGGCCTGGCGTGTCTTTCAGCCTATTGACGGCCCATAAATCTGATGGGCCATTTGTTGTCGGACCTGAGTTTCGGCCTTTTAGCGGCCCATTTAAGTGTTGGGCCAATTTCTGGCCTGGTGTCACTTTCAGCCTGTTGACGGCCCATAAATCAGTTGGGCCATTTGTAGTCGGACCTGAGTTTTGGCCATTTAGCGACCCATTTAAGTGTTGGGCCAATTCCTGGCCCTGTGTGCCTTTCGGCCTGTTAACGGACCATAAATGAGTTGGGCCATTTGTAGTCGGACCTTAGTTTTTGCCTTTTAACGACCCATGCCCTTCATGGTCGAATACCAGCCCGGTTTCTCTTTCGGCCTGCTAAAGGCCCACAACACGGTTGGGCCATTTACAATACGACCTGACTTTTGGCCTCTTAGCGGCCCATGGTCTTCATGGTCCAGTACAAGCCCGTTGTCTATTTCGGCCTGCTAAAGGCCTACAGTATAGTTGGGCCATATGTAGCCCAAACTTAGTAACGACCTGTTAACGGCCCGTGAAATAAATTGGGGCCACCTGTTGCCTGCTTCGATGTCGGCCTGTTAACGACCCGGGAGGTAAGAGGGCCGACCATTAACTTTCGGCCTAGTAACGGCCCATTAACTTAATGGGCCCACTAAAGTTCGTACATGTCTTTAGGCCAAATTAAATAATTTGAGCCCATTACAACGAGCAATTATGCACAGGACCAAAACCGATCAAGCAAAGGTACGACATACAGGGAATAACGTTGCACATCCAGCATATATTATAGGAAATTACATCCACTGGGCAATCAAAGATTGATGCCAGTATAAATAAATGAGCAGAACCTAACCATCAACAACGTCACAATCTGCAACCTCGGCACAGATGACGCCCATAAGCATGTGGGCAAGTTCTTGCTGCTTTGCTACACTGTCTTTGAAAACATTGATCAGTTGTTGTGTCGCACGACTCTGCACCTCTGATTCATCCACCATTTCCATCATTGCTTCAGCCATTAATTGGTTCACAAACATACATTTATTCCGTTGCATTCGAGATAGAGGATACTAAACAGATTCAGATGGCGATTTTGGCAGACTTGTATTATTGATAGTGGAGAGTGTGTCGACCACTTCATCATAACATAAATTAGGACAGGAACCAAACAGATTAATCCTGAGTTATTGCCATATTTCCTGGCCTACATTTACTGCAAAGAAACAATGGGGTAGCCTTGCTGTTTTCAGAGTTTGTCTTCTTATCTTCAGCAGCCTGCACAAAATTAACACACTAGCATTGCTATCATTGGCCAAGTCAGATAACAGGAAAGCAACATTGACACAACAAACGTTTGGGCAACTAGCCTACACCAAATTAACACAATATGGCACAGCTATCATCAGCCAGGTAAGGTAGTACGATAGCAACATTGACACAATGAATGAATGGGCAACCAGAGAAGCACTACAATTCAGTAATGTGCATCATATGAGATAGTACATTCATGCAGCTCAGTATGCAAAACTACTAGGCAGTTTTCCTTACAAAAATCAACATTGGCGCCTTTAACATTTTGCTACAACTAATTTTAGATCAGATAAAGGTTAGATTCATGCCGATTAACAAAATACATGTTGATGTAAAAATATAGTGATATACAACAGGTACTTACATCAGCATTAGAGCACAGAGAATTCCCGCAAGATATTTTCCTAGGATACGATCCCAATGGAGGAAGTCTTCTATCGTTTAACCTTATTTTCTAAAAAGAGAGATTGGTAAGAAACATGTAGAAAATATGATCAAAATGCTATAAAATTTCATGATACGAGGATACGCACACGTTTCTTAGAATGGAGTTGACATTCTTTTGCTGGACTGGAGCGGACTAGTTCTTTGGCCACTGGAATATGCTTATTATCAGTGGGAGTTGGGTTTCTCTTTGCTGGAGCAGTATCTATGAAAAATGGAGTTGGTTTATTATCTCCTGGCCTTTGTATCTTTTGCAAAGACCTGGTTTGTAACCCTTCAGATTCTAACATAGCCGTCTTCCTCTTGCATGCCTTATATAGAAGAATGGTGATTCAGTTAGAAAACATGCTACAACAGAGATGGAATAGGTACTGAAGAATAGAAAGGTATGACATATTGACATGTATTCCCTCCATCCGGAAATAAATGGATGGGTCTAGGCGTATTTCAGTTCTAGATACATCCAATTTAATCCATTTGTGCGACATTTAATTCGGACGGAGGGAGTATGATGTAAGATCTAGGGATACGACAGGACAACACAGTAAAAAAACACTGAAAAACCCACTGCGGAACCAAAGAATTCAAACCCACTGATATGAGATAGTACACTCATGCAGCTCAGGATGCAAAACTACCAGGCAGTTTTCCTTACAAAAATCAACACTGTGGCCTTTAATCATACATTTTGCTACAACTAAATTTAGATCAGATAAAGGTTGGATTCACGCCGATTAACAAAATACATGCTGATGTAAAAATATAGTGATATACAACAGGTACTTACATCTACATTGGAGCACAGAGAATTCCTGCAAGAATCTTTCCTCATAAACGATACCATTGCAGAAATTCTTCTATCTGTTAAGCTTATTTTCTAAAAGAGAGATGGGTAAGAAACATGTAGAAAATATGATCAGCATGCTATAAAATTTCATGATGCAAGGATATGCACACGCTTCTTAGAATTGAGTTGACATATTTTTGCTGGACTGGAGCGGACTAGTTCTTTGGCCACTCGAATCTGCTTATTATCAGTAGGAGTTGGGTTTCTCTGTGCTGGAGCAGTATCTATAAAAAACTAGAGTTGGTTTATTATCTCTTGGCATTTGGATCTTTTGCAAAGGCCTTATTTGTAACCCTTCAGATTCTAACATAGTCGTCTTCCCCTTGCATGCCTTGTATAGAAGAATGGTGCTTTAATTATAAAACATGCGACATCAGAGAGATGGAATAGGTACTGAAGAATAGAAAGGCATGACATATTGACATGTATTCCCTCCATCTGGAAAAAATGGATGGGTCTAGGCGTATTTCAGTTCTAGATACATCCTTTTTTATCCATTTCGGCAACATGTAATCCGGACAGAGGGAGTATGGTGTAAGAGCTAGGGATACGACAGTACAACACAACAAAAAAACACTAGTTGAATGTAATACTATATGCTAGCGGAATACGTACAGAAATAATTAAGGCAACATACACGTGTATGATTGGGAAAATAAGATGGCATTGCAACAGAGCACTAGAACAACATTTCAATGTAAAAAAACATGGTATGGCAGACAGATGAAGTACATACCGATGAATAACAATGCATAAGATATTCAGAAGCATGATGTCCAAATTAAGCAGATGGCATTGCGGTAGAGTAGAATGACAGTACTTGAATTTGAAAACATGTTATCATGAATGGAATAGGTACTGAGAAACAGGAAGGCATGACATATTTACATGCATGATCAGCATGCTAAGCACATGGCTTTGCAACAGAGTAGATACACTCCAGGACATTATATGCATGTTGTACCCATATCACAGGCCAAGTTAGAGCATGGACCTTGTGGGGTGAAGAGGATTCATCATCTTTCTGCAAGTCTTCTGAAGAACTGCCTTTACATGTTCCATCATATTGGGTATCATTGACATCAAGTTTATTGGCCTTTACATTGCTCTGTGAGGTTCTTGTGGATATATCAATGTGTGCAATTATATCTGACATGCATGGAAGATAACTAGTAGTTAGATTTATGTAATGAGTGCCTGTAGGAGACAACATAAATAGTAGGACTGGGGTTAACTAGTAGCAACAGGTCTCATAAACTAAAGGGAGAACACAGATGAAAGCTACAGAATATGTATCGTTTGTACTCGAGATTAACTAGATGGCACACAAAAGTATTAAAAAACAACATAGGTAATACTAGAAGTGGTATAATACTATAATCACCAGCCTGTGGGATAGCATTGGCTGATGGATGATAACTATGGAACAACGTTACCTAAAGAACAAGTATCTTTGCTGAACTATGGAACAACGTGAACTCCTGAACAAGACCCGTAAGAGATCAACATGAATATACAGTGAAATGTGATGATCTATTTTCCATGCTTAGATGAATAACAAAGCCATAAATGTTGCACACAAGTAAGATGAGGGTACAACCTATCTGGCTGCCATCCATAGGAGTGAGAATCATGTGCTGACTTGTCGATGGCCCTGCAGTTGTTGTTGCTGTGCATGTCGGGCAGGCGCACTCGATGCAGGGAACTGTTGAGTGGGGACTATAGCTCCCTTCTGGTGTATGCTTCCCTTGTTGGAGCAGCTGCGGTGCGTCGGAAGACGGTGTGTCTGAAGATGCAGATAACGCATAATGTTAAGAATGACATATCTCTTTGATCTGAAGAAATACACTAAGAGATCAACAACAAGGTATGAGAGTGGTCACATGTCTGTTGACTGAAGACTAAATTGGGGTCACATGATTTTATTTTATTTTGGTGCTGTCCGATCTACGCCGGATGGCTTGATGGCCGTCTTCTGCCTCCCGGCTGACACTGTTCGGAATCTTCCCCGAAGAGCCAGTGACCAACGGTAGAGCAGCCTGCCTCCGCTGTCCGTGGCCCCGGCCAAAACCCCGCTCCCCGCCCCACCGCACTGCTGTGGTTGCGCCGCCCCCGGGCCAATCCACAAAGACTCCCCGTCATCCAGATCCGGTGGCGGCAGTACCTTCAACCCACACAACTTTAAAAGATAGCCATCTAAGCGTTGCTTCCATGGCGAACTTGCAGCCCCGCACCGTTACGTTAGACACCAGCCAACCGGCAGCCTAGGAGCTCCGTCGCCTCGAGGGGTGCTGCTTCCCATTGGGAATCGATTGGCCCAGAATAAAAATTCAGACAACTGACGCCTAAATAAAGTGATTTGAGATGAGGGTGCGATCTATCTGGCGGCATGGTGAAGTAGGCATGTCCAGCTGCCGAGTCGGTGAGGCCGGCGCGGTTGCGGTGGGGACCGGCGGCAGGGAAAGAGCGATGTCGCGACGGTCGATGTCTACACGAAAGCAGCGCCAGGACTCTGGACGGAACCGAAGTTGGAGCCGCTCCGGCGCCGTGAACAATGGCGGGGGTGAATCGGCTCCGGTACGGTTCACGCGGCCATCGTTGAGGCAGCACCGGCAGCACAGAGTAAGAGGCACATGGCCCAGTGCATGATGGCAATTGGATAGTGTCTCCGGCATTAGGGAGGAGGGTGGCTGTGAAATTGGTGCGGTGGGGGCGCCATGGAGGTGGGGCTGAGGTTTCGCGGCTTGGGAGAAGGGAGCTTCCCGGGGAGAAGGTGATTTGGCGCCCACGAGGTATGAATGGGGGAGGGCAGTGGGGGGGGATTGGGAGGGGAGTGGAACCATGTCTTACGGATGCATTTGTCTGAAATGTGAGGGGGAGTTACAATTCTACCCTTGCCTATAGGCTTCTCGGCTTGGGTCTGTGTACTGAGGGTCGGGGATAGTAGAGTAACTTTGCTTCTCCCCAAATAGTGGGCGGGAGCAATTTCGGGTGAGGAGGGCGTGTTTTGTACTATAGTGGGCGCGAGCGATTTCGGGCGAGGAGAGCGTGTTTTGAAATAGTGGGCGCGAGCTATTTCGGGAGAGGAGAGT
Organism: Triticum dicoccoides; assembly: GCF_002162155.2. Lineage (NCBI taxonomy): Eukaryota > Viridiplantae > Streptophyta > Magnoliopsida > Poales > Poaceae > Triticum > Triticum dicoccoides. The sequence continues at coordinate 131,750,283 of NC_041391.1, forward strand.
GTGTTTTGCCGACCATGGTTTATGAATTATTCGGCACATGTCATTTCGGCCGAGGATAAGGCGTGCTTGGATGATGTTACGAACCTACCCTCAATGTACGACGGGCCAATTGATGCGTGTCCCACATAGGACGGTAATTTTGCGTCTCCCATTTATTTTCTCGGGCGAATTCCACCAAGCAGAGAGGATGTTTAATGGTTCGTTCAAAATTTGGGAGAACGAGCATCCACGTCTACCTTACCAAGTCGATTCGAATCAAATTTTGAAATATTAGCTTGCCACTTCTTTTTTAGATGGAGAGATGATGCTCGGGAGTAATGTGTTTTTACATGCTCGTTGCTAGCGATTTACTATATGACAAATAGTTGACCCACTCAAAAACGCGAATCAAACCCAAAATGAAATATCTCGATTCAATGAAATAGCTCGTTCAGTAGGTCAAAATAGTGAACTAAATCCAAAATTGAACACCTCAATCGAGTAGCATGTTGTACAGTATTATAGTACTCCATGAAAGTCAAATTAATGAACTTGTTTGATATACGCATATATCCATTCATGTGTGGATTGCAGACAAGTTGTTCTCCAATTTAAATATTTGAATGCAAGTTTATATCGAAACATGGTTTATATCAGTCTTTGATGCATAAAATGCGACCTCCCCCTCTACCGGACTCCTGTTCTCTCTCTCTCTCTCTCTCTCTCTCTCTCTCTCTCTCTCGCCGACAATCTTCAATTATGTCGCATGCATCCGACAAAAAAACCTTGTTGGTCCCTCTCCCTTTCTCTCCATGTCTCTCTCTCTCTCTCTCTTTGTGTGTGTGTGTGGGGGGGTCTTTCTAGTTCGCATGCATATATACACCATCTATAGGTCTCTCTCGCACACTATGTATGATACTCTAGCTAGTCCAAGCTAGATATCTTGGGTGCACTCATCGTACGCACACAAATTCCTTGGCTCTTTGCCCGTAACTCTCTCACGCAC
>NC_041391.1:131751704-131754498 GCF_002162155.2 Triticum dicoccoides
GCACTCGATAGGCCCATCTAAAACTCTATCTCTCTCCCTCGTTCTCTCTCCATCTCACACGCACACACACACACACAATCTCATGCCCAGCTAGCCAAGTATGATGGTCTCTCACTCAATTGGAGGCACACGCAGTCCCCCCTATATGTATATGACTAGCTAATCTTAGTATCCCTCACAAACATGTGCATGGTCTATCTCGATTTCTCTCGGGGCATCTTTCTATCGCGCACGCACTCCCTCGATCTCCCACCCATATAGTCCACTCACGATCTCGAGGGGATCTCTCTATCACAAACACACCCTCTCTCCCTCCCCATGCGTCCATGCCATCAATGTGTCCCTCTCGACCTTTTTTCCTTGTTGCCCAGACCTCTATTGGACATGTGCTACAGGGGTGTCTCTCTTCGTTGCAAACAACCACAAACTAGCTATCTTCATGTATCTCCTCGCCTTGCTTTTCCATCTCGGAGATGCATGCATGATATGTTCGCATAAGAAACGAAAAACACACACTCTCTCTAATTTATCATTTGTTGTCACTTTCTCTTTCACACACATACTATTTTTGCACACTTACTCATTCTCCTTCACACGCACTTGATCTGTCTCGACTGAGGCACTCTCCTCCGTCCATAGCATATAATTTATTGAAATGTCAAACATCACAAAGTTTGACCATGTACATGGAGAAAAAGAATTACATCTAGTACGGCAAACATATACCGTTAGATTCACCATGAGATGTAGTTTTGTATGATGTATCTTTGGTATTGTAGATATAAATAACATTTGCGTAAACTTGATCAAAGTTTCCAATGTTTGACTTCTAAAAAATTTACATGCACTGCATTATCGAGCGGATGGAATATCTCTTTCCCCCTCTCAGCTATCTGACGCACCACTCAGCCTTATCGGGGCTCCTCAATCTCTCTCAAACTTTATTGGTCAGTTTGGTTCGTGACCTGACCCTCATGCCTTGATGGCAGGTACTGCCTTGTGTGGACGTGAGATGTAAAATATTTCTGCCTGGCCAGGCTTGTGTGGTGCTAAAGCGTTTGGTTCATGCCTGGGCCAGGCAAAGCATCAACGTCCCATCAATCAATCCATGCATCAATTATTTAATGCTAATATCCATCCATGTTGCTGTTAGCCTCGTGGCCGCACGACCAGGCACGGCCAAGCGTTCAAAATCAGTCACTTGGGCCAGGCTACTTGCAGTGTCTGGAGCTCAGCCAGGCTAATTAAAGTGCAAGGGAACCCAGCCCAGGCGGGCTTTCTTTTTCATAGGGTAGCAACCAAACAAGCGTGCATGAAATCCAGTCACAACCCCAGGCCACGCAAAAGATGCTCAGGACGCAAGCCAAACTGGCCTTATATCTCCCTGGTTCACACATACACATGTCTCTCTCGCGCTATACATATAGACCCATCCAACACTCTCCGCCCTTGTTCTCTCTCCATGTGACACGCACCCCCCTAAGTACCATAATCCCTCACTCCATCATAGGCTCTGTTTGGATCCATGGGTTAGAGTTAGTTTGGGTTAGTTTGGAGTCAACTAACCCAAAAAGTGTTGGAAATATGCCCTAGAGGCAATAATAAAAGTGTTATTATTATATTTCTTTGTTCATGATAATAGTCTTTTATTCATGCTATAACTGTATTATCCGGAAATCGTAATACACGTGTGAATACATAGACCACAATATGTCCCTAGTAAGCCTCTAGTTGACTAGCTCGTTGTGATCAACAGATAGTCATGGTTTCCTGGCTATGGACATTGGATGTCGTTGATAACGGGATCACATCATTAGGAGAATGATGTGATGGACAAGACCCAATCCTAAGCATAGCACAAAGGTCGGTTAGTTCGTTTGCTAGAGCTTTTCCAATGTCAAGTATCTCTTCCTTCGACCATGAGATCGTGTAACTCCTGGATACCGTAGGAATGCTTTGGGTGTATCAAACGTCACAACGTAACTGGGTGACTATAAAGGTGCACTACAGGTATCTCCGAAAGTGTCTATTGGGTTGACACGGATCGAGACTGGGATTTGTCACTCCGTATGACGGAGAGGTATCTCTGGGCCCACTCGGTAATGCATCATCATAATGAGCTCAAGGTGACCAAGGTGTTGGCCACGGGATCATGCATTACGGTACGAGTAAAGTGACTTGCCGGTAACGAGACTAAACAAGGTATTGGGATACCGACGATCGAGTCTCGGGCAAGTAACGTACCGATTGACAAAGGGAATTGTATACGGGGTTTGATCGAATCCTCGACATCGTGGTTCATCCGATGACTTCATCGAGGAGCATGTGGGAGCCAACATGGGTATCCAGATCCCGCTGTTGGTTATTGACCGGAGAGTCTCGGTCATGTCTGCATGTCTCCCGAACCCGTAGGGTCTACACACTTAAGGTTCGGTGACGCTAGGGTTATCAGGAAGACAAGTATGTGATTAACGAATGTTGTTCGGAGTCCCGGATGAGATCCCGGGCGTCACGAGGAGTTCCGGAATGGTCCGGAGGTAAAGTTTTATATATGGGAAGTTGTTAAATGGGCACCGGAAAGTTTCGGGGTCATACCGGTATTGTACCGGGACCACCGGAAAGGTTCTGGGGGTCAACCGGGAGGGACCACCCCTCCCGGGGGGCCACTTGGGCTGCGTAGGGATAGCAGCCAGCCCCTAGTGCGCTTGGCGCCCCCCCTTGGGCCCATGCGCCTAGGGTTGGGGGGGAAACCCTAAAGGGGGCGCACCCCCCTTGCTTGGGGGGCAAGCCCCCC
>NC_041391.1:131754565-131787877 GCF_002162155.2 Triticum dicoccoides
CCCTTGCCCTTTCCCCTATATATAGAGGGGTGAGGGGAGGGCTGCAACACACCACAACTCAAGGCGCAGCCCCTCCCCTCCCCAACACCTCTCCTCCTTCGTACGTGCTCGGCGAAGCTCTGTCGGAATACTGCTGCGCAACTGCACCACGCCGTCGTGCTGCCGTTGGAGCTTCCTTCCTCAACCTCTCCTTCCTCCTTGCTGGATCAAGACGGAGGAGACGTCTCCCGTCCCGTACGTGTGTTGAACGCGGAGGTGCTGTCCGTTCAACACTTGGACATCGGTGATCCGAATCACGTTCAAGTACGACTCCATCATCACCATCCCCTTGGCAAGCTTCCGCTCGTGATCTACAAGTGGTATGTAGATGCAAACTCTCTCCCTTGACTCGTTGCTTAGATGAACTCATAGATGGATCTTGGTGAAATCGTAGGAAAATTTTTAATTTTCTGCAACGTTCCCCAACAGTGGCATCATGAGCTAGGTCTATGCGTAGTTCTCTTTGCACGAGTAGAACACAATTTTGTTGTGGGCGTGGATCTTGTCAACTTGCTTGCCTCTACTAGTCTTTTCTTGCTTCAGCGGTATTGTGGGATGAAGCGGCCCGGACCAACCTTACACGTACGCTTACGTGAGACCGGTTCCACCGATTAACATGCACTAGTTGCATAAGGTGGCTGGCGGGTGTCTGCCTCTCCCACTTTAGTTGGAGCGGATTCTATGAAAAGGGCCCTTATGAAGGGTAAATAGAAGTTGACAAAATCACGTTGTGGTTATTCGTAGGTAAGAAAATGTTCTTGCTAGAACCCAATTGCAGCCACGTAAAAGATGCAACAACAATTAGAGGACGTCTAACTTGTTTTTGCAGCGATTGATCATGTGATGTGATATGGACAGAAGTTGTGATGAATGATGAATTGTGATGTATGAGATCATGTTCTTGTAATAGGATTCACGACTTGCATGTCGATGAGTATGACAACCGGCAGGAGCCATAGGAGTTGTCTTTATTTTTGTATGACCTGCGTGTCATTGAAGAACGCCATGTAACTTACTTTACTTTATTGCTAAACGCGTTAGTCATAGAAGTAGAAGTAGTCGTTGGCGTGACAACTTCATGAAGACACGATGATGGAGATCATGATGATGGAGATCATGGTGTCATGCCGGTGACAAGATGATCATGGAGCCCCGAAGATGGAGATCAAAGGAGCTATATGATATTGGCCATATCATGTCACTACTTTATATAATTGCATGTGATGTTTATTATGTTTTATGCATCTTGTTTACTTAGGACGACGGTAGTAAATAAGATGATCCCTTACAAAATTTCAAGAAGTGTTCTCCCCTAACTGTGCACCGTTGCTACAGTTCGTCGCTTCTAAGCACCACGTGATGATCGGGTGTGATGGATTCTTACGTTCACATACAACGGGTGTAAGACAGTTTTACACAGCGAAAACACTTAGGGTTAACTTGACGAGCCTAGCATGTGCAGACATGGCCTCGGAACACGGAGACCGAAAGGTCGAACACGAGTCGTATGGAAGATACGATCAACATGAAGATGTTCACCGACGATGACTAGTCCGTCTCACGTGATGGTCGGACACGGGCTAGTCGACTCGGATCGTGTAACACTTAGATAACTAGAGGGATGTCTAATCTAAGTGGGAGTTCATAATTTGATTAGAATTTAATTATCATGAACTTAGTCTAAAACCTTTGCAAATATGTCTTGTAGATCAAATGGCCAACGCTCATGTCAACATGAACTTCAACGCGTTCCTAGAGAAAACCAAGCTGAAAGATGATGGCAGGAACTATACGGACTGGGTCCAGAACCTGAGGATCATCCTCATAGCTGCCAGGAAACAATATGTCCTAGAAGGACCGCTAGGTGACGCTCCCGTCCCAGAGAACCAAGACATTATGAATGCTTGGCAGTCTCGTGCTGATGATTACTCCCTCGTTCAGTGTGGCATGCTTTACAGCTTAGAACCGGGGCTCCAAAAGTGTTTTGAGCATCACGGAGCATATGAGATGTTCGAAGAAATGAAACTAGTTTTTCAAGCTCATGCCCGGGTCGAGAGATATGACATCTCCGACAAGTTCTATAGTTTTAAGATGGAGGAAAATAGTTTTGTCAGTGAGCACATACTCAAGATGTCTAGGTTGCACAACCGTATGACCCAGCTGAATATTAACCTCCCTGATGAGGCAGTCATTGACAGAATCCTTCAGTCGCTCCCACCAAGCTACAAGAGCTTTGTGATGAACTACAATATGCAAGGGATGGTAAAGACCATTCCTGAAGTATTTTCTATGCTGAAGACAGCAGAGGTTGAAATCAAGAAAGAACATCAAGTGTTGATGGTCAATAAGACCACTAAGTTCAAGAAGGGCAAGGGTAAAAAGAACTTCAAGAAGGACGGCAAAGAGGTTGCCGCGCCTGGTAAGCCAGTTGCCGGGAAGAAGTCAAAGAATGGACCCAAGCCTGAGACTGAGTGCTTTTATTGCAAGGGGAAGGGTCACTGGAAGCGGAACTGCCCCAAATACTTAGCGGATAAGAAGGCCGGCAACACCAAAGGTATATTTGATATACATGTAATTGATGTGTACCTTACCAGTACTCGTAGTAACTCCTGGGTATTTGATACCGGTGCCGTTGCTCATATTTGTAACTCACAGCAGGAGCTGCGGAATAAACGGAGACTGGCGAAGGACGAGGTGACGATGCGCGTCGGGAATGGTTCCAGAGTCGATGTGATCGCCGTCGGCACGCTGCCTCTACATTTACCTACGGGATTAGTTTTGAACCTTAATAATTGTTATTTAGTGCCAAGTTTGAGCATGAACATTGTATCTGGATCTCGTTTAATACGAGATGGCTACTCATTTAAGTCTGAAAATAATGGTTGTTCGATTTATATGAGAGATATGTTTTATGGTCATGCTCCGATGGTCAATGGTTTATTCTTAATGAATCTCGAGCGTAATATTACACATGTTCATAGTGTAGATGCCAAAAGATGTAAAGTTGATAATGATAGTCCCACATACTTGTGGCACTGCCGCCTTGGTCACATTGGTGTGAAGCGCATGAAGAAGCTCCATGCTGATGGACTTTTGGAGTCTCTTGATTATGAATCATTTGACACATGCGAACCATGCCTCATGGGAAAAATGACTAAGACTCCGTTCTCCGGAACAATGGAGCGAGCAACCAACTTGTTGGAAATCATACATACCGATGTGTGCGGTCCAATGAGCGTTGAGGCTCGCGGAGGATATCGTTATGTTCTCACTCTCACTGATGACTTAAGTAGATATGGGTATGTCTACTTAATGAAACACAAATCTGAGACCTTTGAAAAGTTCAAGGAATTTCAGAATGAGGTGGAGAATCAACGTGACCGAAAGATAAAGTTCCTACGATCAGATCGTGGAGGAGAATATTTAAGTCACGAATTTGGCACACACTTAAGGAAATGTGGAATCGTTTCACAACTCACGCCGCCTGGAACACCTCAGCGAAACGGTGTGTCCAAACGTCGTAATCGCACTCTATTGGATATGGTGCGGTCTATGATGTCTCTTACCGATTTACCGCTATCATTTTGGGGATACGCTCTAGAGACAGCTACATTCACTTTAAATAGGGCACCGTCTAAATCCGTTGAGACGACACCGTATGAATTATGGTTTGGGAAGAAACCTAAGCTGTCGTTTCTAAAAGTTTGGGGATGCGATGCTTATGTCAAGAAACTTCAACCTGAAAAGCTCGAACCCAAGTCGGAAAAATGCGTCTTCATAGGATACCCTAAGGAAACTGTAGGGTATACCATCTACTTAAGATCCGAGGGCAAGATCTTTGTTGCCAAGAACGGATGCTTTCTAGAAAAAGAATTTCTCTCGAAAGAAGTAAGTGGGAGGAAAGTAGAACTCGATGAAGTACTACCTCTCGAACGGGAAAGTGATGCAGCTCAGGAAAATGTTCCTGTGATGCCCACACCAACTGAAGAGGAAACCAATGATGATGATCAAGGTACTTTGGATCAAGTTGCTACTGAACTTCGTAGGTCCACAAGGACACGTTCCGCACCAGAGTGGTACGGCAACCCTGTCCTGGAAATCATGTTGTTAGACAAGGGTGAACCTTCGAACTATGAAGAAGTGATGGCGGGCCCAGATTCCAACAAATGGCTAGAAGCCATGAAATCCGAGATAGAATCCATGTATGAAAACAAAGTATGGACTTTGACTGACTTGCCCGATGATCGGCGAGCGATAGAAAACAAATGGATCTTTAAGAAGAAGACGGACGCGGATGGTAATGTCACCATATATAAAGCTCGACTTGTCTCTAAGGGTTATCGACAAGTTCAAGGGATTGACTACGACGAGACATTCTCTCCCGTAGCGAAGCTTAAGTCCGTCCGAATCATGTTAGCAATTGCCGCATACTATGATTATGAGATATGGCAGATGGACGTCAAAACGGCATTCCTTAACGGGCATCTTAAGGAAGAGCTATATATGATGCAGCCAGAAGGTTTTGTCGATCCTAAGAACGCTAACAAAGTATGCAAGCTCCAGCGATCCATTTATGGGCTGGTGCAAGCATCTCGGAGTTGGAATATTCGCTTTGATGAGATGATCAAAGCGTTTGGGTTTATGCATACTTATGGAGAAGCCTGCGTTTACAAGAAAGTGAGTGGGAGCTCTGTAGCATTTCTCATATTATATGTGGATGACATACTCTTGATGTGAAATAATATAGAATTTCTGGACAGCATTAAGGCCTACTTGAACAAATGTTTTTCAATGAAGGACCTTGGAGAAGCTGCTTATATATTAGGCATCAAGATCTATAGAGATAGATCGAGACGCCTCATAGTTCTTTCACAAAGCACATACCTTGATAAGATTTTGAAAAAGTTCAAAATGGATGAGTCCAAGAAAGGGTTCTTGCCTATGTTACAAGGTGTGAGATTGAGCTCAGCTCAGTCACCGACCACGGCAAAAGATAAAGAAGAGATGAGTGTCATCCCCTATGCTTCAGCCATAGGATCTATTATGTATGCCATGCTGTGTACCAGACCTGATGTAAACCTTGCCGTAAGTTTGGTAGCAAGATACCAGAGTAATCCTGGCAAGGAACACTGGACAGCGATCAAGAATATCCTGAAGTACCTGAAAAGGACAAAGGACATGTTTCTCGTTTATGGAGGTGACGAAGAGCTCGTCGTAAAGGGTTACGTCGATGCTAGCTCCGACACAGATCTGGATGACTCTAAGTCACAAACCGGATACGTGTATATGTTGAATGGTGGAGCAGTAAGCTGGTGCAGCTGCAAGCAGAGCGTCGTGGCGGGATCTACATGTGAAGCGGAGTACATGGCAGCGTCGGAGGCAGCGCATGAAGCTATTTGGGTGAAGGAGTTCATCACCGACCTAGGAGTCATACCCAATGCGTCGGGGCCAATCAAACTCTTCTGTGACAACACTGGAGCTATTGCCCTTGCCAAGGAGCCCAGGTTTCACAAGAAGACCAGGCACATCAAGCGTCGTTTCAACTCCATCCGTGAAAATGTTCAAGATGGAGACATAGAAATTTGCAAAGTACATACGGATCTGAATGTCGCAGATCCGTTGACTAAACCTCTCTCGCGAGCAAAACATGATCAACACAAGAACTCTATGGGTGTTCGATTCATCACAATGTAACTAGATTAGTGACTCTAGTGCAAGTGGGAGACTGTTGGAAATATGCCCTAGAGGCAATAATAAAAGTGTTATTATTATATTTCTTTGTTCATGATAATAGTCTTTTATTCATGCTATAACTGTATATCCAGAAATCGTAATACACGTGTGAATACATAGACCACAATATGTCCCTAGTAAGCCTCTAGTTGACTAGCTCGTTGTGATCAACAGATAGTCATGGTTTCCTGGCTATGGACATTGGATGTCGTTGATAACGGGATCACATCATTAGGAGAATGATGTGATGGACAAGACCCAATCCTAAGCATAGCACAAATGTCGGTTAGTTCGTTTGCTAGAGATTTTCCAATGTCAAGTATCTCTTCCTTCGACCATGAGATCGTGTAACTCCTGGATACCGTAGGAATGCTTTGGGTGTATCAAACGTCACAACGTAACTGGGTGACTATAAAGGTGCACTACAGGTATCTCCGAAAGTGTCTATTGGGTTGACACGGATCGAGACTGGGATTTGTCACTCCGTATGACGGAGAGGTATCTCTGGGCCCACTCGGTAATGCATCATCATAATGAGCTCAAGGTGACCAAGGTGTTGGCCACGGGATCATGCATTACGGTACGAGTAAAGTGACTTGCCGGTAACGAGACTGAACAAGGTATTGGGATACCGACGATCGAGTCTCGGGCAAGTAACGTACCGATTGACAAAGGGAATTGTATACGGGGTTTGATCGAATCCTCGACATCGTGGTTCATTTGATGACTTCATCGAGGAGCATGTGGGAGCCAACATGGGTATCCAGATCCCGCTGTTGGTTATTGACCGGAGAGTCTCGGTCATGTCTGCATGTCTCCCGAACCCGTAGGGTCTACACACTTAAGGTTCGGTGACGCTAGGGTTATCAGGAAGACAAGTATGTGATTACCGAATGTTGTCCGGAGTCCCGGATGAGATTCCGGACGTCACGAGGAGTTCCGGAATGGTCCGGAGGTAAAGTTTTATATATGGGAAGTTGTTAAACGGGCACCGGAAAGTTTCGGGGTCATACCGGTATTGTACCGGGACCACCGGAAAGGTTCCGGGGGTCCACCGGGAGGGACCACCCCTCCCGGGGGGCCACTTGGGCTGCGTAGGGATAGCAGCCAGCCCCTAGTGGGCTTGGCGCGCCCCCCCCCTTGGGCCCATGCGCCTAGGGTTGGGGGGGAAACCCTAAAGGGGGCGCACCCCCTTGCTTGGGGGGCAAGCCCCCCACCCCTTGGCCGCCGCCCCCCCTAGGGTTTTCCCTAGAGGGCCGGCCCCCCTTGCCCTTTCCCCTATATATAGAGGGGTGAGGGGAGGGCTGCAACACAACACAACTCAAGGCGCAGCCCCTCCCCTCCCCAACACCTCTCCTCCTCCGTACGTTCTCGGCGAAGCTCTGTCCGAATACTGCTGCACCAACTGCACCATGCCATCGTGCTGCCGTTGGAGCTGCCTTCCTCAACCTCTCCTTCCTCCTTGCTGGATCAAGACGGAGGAGATGTCTCCCGTCCCGTACGTGTGTTGAACGCGGAGGTGCTGTCCGTTCAGCACTTGGACATCGGTGATCCGAATCACGTTCGAGTACGACTCCATCATCACCATCCCCTTGGCAAGCTTCCGCTCGTGATCTACAAGTGGTATGTAGATGCAAACTCTCTCCCTTGACTCGTTGCTTAAATGAACTCATAGATGGATCTTGGTGAAACCGTAGGAAAAATTTTAATTTTCTGCAACATTCCCCAACAAAAAGATCCAAACAAGAGGGTTAGTTTGGGTTAGATGCATCTAACCCATCCAAAAAAACTAACGCATCCAAGAGGTGCTTATTTGGGTTAGTTCTTCTCGGGACCACTAATAAACACTTTTTTCTCTCGCTCTCCCTACAGCAGATCCCTCCCCACTTCCTCGAAGCTTCTCGTCCTCTCCCTCCCTCCCTCTCGCACCTCCCGTGAAGGTGCCTCGCCGTATCTACGCTCCATCTAACCCTGCCATCCAAACACCTCTTTACTTAGAGTTAGTTCAGGGTTAGTTCAGGGTTAGAATCTAACTCTAACCTCTAACTGAGTTAGAGTATCCAAACAGGGCCATAGGTGCAAGCACTCCCCCCCCTCCTAAGTATGATTATCTCTTACTAGCCATTAGGAACACGCGTATTGTCTCCTTCCATCCATATGTCTATCTCGATATCTCTCGGGGCATCTTCTATCGTGCACACACCTTGTCACTCGATCTCCCACCCATGTAGTCCCATCACGATCTCCAGGGGATCTCTCTATGACTAACATACAGTCTCTCCTCCCCATGTCTGCATTTTCTCCGCATGTCTCTCTCGACCTCTTTCCCTTGTTTGTCAGACCCCTCTTGGCCACGTGCTAGGGGTCTTGATCTCTCAGTTCCAAACAACCACACACTCTCTCCTCACCTTGCCTCCGTTGTCAAAGATGCATGTGTGATATGTTTGCATAAGACACACACACTTTTTCTCTACTTTTATCGTGTGTTGTCCATGTCTCTTTCACACACACACACACACACACACACACACACACACACTTTTTTCACTCTCTCTCTCTCTCTCTATCTCTCTCTCCCTCTCTCTCTCTCTCTCTCATTAGGGACTCTGTCACGTCCATAAGCATATGGATGTTTTGAAAAGTCAAACCTCAGAAAAGTTTGACCAGGTATATGTGGAGAAAAACATTTATATCTGGAACGATCATTAGATTCATCACAACATGTACTTACTTCATCCTATCATTTATCCTTGGTATTGTAGATTTATGTAATTTCTTTATAAACTTGGTCAAAGTCTCAAAAATTTGACCTAAAAAAATGTTGGAACTACATTATCGAACGGAAGGAGTAGCTCTTTCTCTCTCTCGCTGCTATCTCTCACGGGCCTCCCCTCTCACTCGAACTCTCTATACCGACGGATTATACGCTCACTGTGTCAGCGTATAGCTCCATATATTGTTTAGTTGACCGGTCAACCAATCCACATGCTGCCTTGTCAGCTCGTATTCTGTATCTTGGTGTGCTGGCCCATGTGGCAGTGGGTGAAAATAAGTAAACTAGAGGCCCATCTGACACTCGGTGAAGTAAACAAAGTTGAAACCACTCGGGGTAGCACCCCGCACGCTAGTAAATTGAGGGTGCATTGAGGATAAACTTCTTGTGCGAAGGACGCACTCGCGCACAATTCACCACTGCGCGGCGGCATGCACAGAAGGACGCACTCGCGCACACCCAACACACAACACACACCAGCACACGTGTACACCAGCGTCGCCGCCGGTTGAGATGGATGGCGAGGCAGCCAACAAGAGGAGGCGGCTCGAGCCAAAATTGCATCCGGCGAGCCAGGACTTCATCAGCAGCCTCCCCGATGACATGCTGCTCGTCATCACCGGCCTCCTCCCCACCAAACCTGCCGTGCGGACCGCCCTGCTCTCCCGGTGGTGGCGCACCCTTTGGCGCTGCGTCCCCCTCAACCTCACCATCGACAGCTGCCTCTGTGACGAGGATTGCAAACGCATGGCCGTAGTCTCCAAGATCCTTTCATCGCACCCTGGGCCAGCCAGACGCCTTGACATCCGCATGTTCAGTACCAACTGCAAGGTCCAACCCAAGTTCGACGAGTGGTTCTTATCCCCCGCCCTAGATCAGCTCGAGGAGCTCAGCTTTGAAGCTGGACGATGTCGCTCTCTGCCGCCGTCCGCGCTTGGCCTCACGCCAATGCTGCGCCGCGCCAGCTTCAGCTCCTGCTATCTTCCCCAGATTAATGCCGCGCCCGCCCTTCTTCTCCCTCAACTCAAGCGACTCGACCTCTTCACCGTTGTCATCTCGAAGAAGGCTATGCAGCACCTACTCCGCAGCTGTACTACGCTCGAGTACCTTCATCTTGAGCAGATCCACGGGTTCATTAGCCTCCCCATCGCCTCGACGAATCTCCGATGGATGTATGTGTCTTGCTGGCCCCACAACAAGGCATCAATTGGGAAGAGATCACTCCAGCTGTTCCTTGTTATGGTCATTGATAATGCGCCTTTCCTTGAGAGATTGCTTGTATCGAATCTAGAAGGTCCAACAAAAATCAGGGTCATTGACGCGCCAAAATTGACAGTGTTGGTGTACTCGTCTGCCAAATTCTTCGAACTCTTTATTGGATCCGTAATCGTTCAGGTACAACACTCATCTTCTTCTCCGTCTTCTTGAAATTCACATTTTTAAATTTCTTCTTGATGTACTTACGACCGTCTTCCAGAAAATGATTCCCACAAGCTTGACCCAGTCCATGCGCACAGTGAAGATCTTAGCACTAAAATCTATCGGCCCCAATCTGGATCAAGTTGTTGGATTCCTTACATGCTTTCCGTGCACGGAAAAGCTAATCATCAAGGTGAAACTTCTTTCCTATAAGTAAACGGTAATCACAACGTAGCTCAATTTTTTCATAATTTTCCCAAATTACGATGACAAGTGTAGTGTTCAAAACTGCATCTACGCACTGCACCGAATGAAATGTTTTTAGTATTTTTTCTCACGTGATCACCTGCATCGTTTTAATGCTGTACTGCTATAGTAGCCTAGGCTAGTCATAGTGGAAAGTAACTTAGACTACTCCAGTAACTCTATGGTTACCCTAAGAGCAAGTACTACCTCTGTCCTGGTTTACTCTTCCAATTTTGTAGTATCAAAATTTGACCATAGATTTAACTGACATAATGTTACTGCATGTCACTAAGAACTATATCGTTGGATTCGTATTTGAACATAATTTCAAATGGTGTAATTTTTAGTGACATGCATTGGCATTTTCTTAGCTAAATCTATGGTCAAAAGTTTATACTAAATACGAGGTAGTATTCCCTCCGTCCCAAAATTCTTGTCTTACATTTGTTTAGATACGGATGTATCTAACACTAAAATGTAACTAGATACATCCGTATTTAGACAAATTTAAGAAAAGAATTTTGGGACGGAGGGAGTAAAAAAGTGGGCTTTGTAGGACAAAACATGTGCCAAATTCACTTTTGGTGCATTTGGCATTGATGCCCCTCCATTGCTCACCTGGGGCCCCAATCTGGATCACCTACTTTGCTCCGGTGCCAAATTAACTCACGCAATGAAAAAACACTGCGGGGGAGAGAGAGAGAGGACTAAGGCAATAAAAAACACTTGTTTGGGAGAGTGAGAGGCTGGTGTAGTTGGTTTGATTGATTTGTTTATACATGTGGGTCTGTGTGCACAGCGGTGCCAACTCTCTCACATCGTGAGAGCGGTGCCAAAATCTTTTGATTTGACATCGATGCGTATTATGTGGCATAATTTTGCGAAATATGGCATCAGCCACATAGTGGAAGACAACAAATGCCCAATCTCTTCACGTGCTCCTAGTTAAATGAGAGAGAGAGAGAGAGAGAGAGAGTGAAAAAATATCACTAGCCAGCCAACCCAATCGTATGAGCGAATGATATTTGTACCTATTGATGACACGACAATCTTATGCAGCCAGCTGCTCTAATATGTTCTCTTCTTTTGCAGATAAAAAAGACACGAAAGTGAAACATGTGATCTCATCGAATGCCTTGATCTCCATCTTACAGAAATTGATTTGATCGACTACCGAGGTAGCACATCTAAGATTAAATTGGCCAGGTTCTTTGTTCTGGAGGCAAGTGTGCTAAAGGTAATGAGGTTTGGCGTTCTCTGGCGCAACAATGAATGGCGTGCTGATCACCGCAAGCGTCTAAGCCTAAATGACAAAGTCTCCGCAGAAGCTGAATTTGTTTTTGAAACATCAAGTGGCGAGAGACTTGAAAACTTATTTGCCCATTAGTGACTTGTCAGGGCGGTGGATTTTAGTTTGTACAATAATGCTGCATCCACCTAAAGTAACGAAAGTTCTTACATAAACTTCCTAGTAATTCCCTCTTCGTAGGTGCAACATTACTCCTAACATTTGTAATATCAGTTTGAAACTTGTAATATTGCCGTGTCCTATTCCTGCGTTTTCAAAATCCTGCGAATCAAATAGGTCCTGAGTTGGTGATGATGTTGTGCCTCCCATCTTTCACCAATAGCCGTCGGATCTAGATCTGACGCATAAAAACCAAGCTTCTCCATTTTTGCAAAAAGATGCCCGCACTTGTTCCCTATTTACAAACAACTCTTTGTCTCTCACAATCAGCCTTATCTCCTCCCCACCACATCTAGAAGGCCGTTGAAAAATCTGGCGCGGTGGCCGCTACCGGAGCCGTCCACCCCCAATCTTGGTGTTCCGTGCAATGCACGGGCATCTACGCACGGGAAATTATGTCGAACAGGGCTAGTTGTAAGCAGGCTAGCTCTATAGCCATGATGATAGTGACTGCAGACGGTGAGGCTAACTATGGTATGCCAAACACGGCGCCTATGCTCAGGTGCCATCTCCGGCGCAGGGTCTTGTCACTTCACTGTGAGGAGCAGCACGTAATAATTTGACCAACGGGTAGTATAGTGCTAGTACTCCTACTACTACATTGGTAGTACTACTACTAGTACTAGTAGCACCACCGTCTGGATTTAGGAGTACTACCACGTCCATCTGGATTTTAGTATTTGACTAGCAATATCTAGTAATGCATGTCACAAAAAATGTACTACTCCCTCTGTAAATAAATACATGGTGTTTTATTCCTATCGGCAAGAGAACTTAATGGTTTTTTTGCTAACTAGAGTACTAATAGGATTACATGCAATGAACTAAACACTGCATGTCATGTTTGGTAGTCTCAAGTCATTGAAAGCATGCACGGCCCACATCTCTCATTGGTTGATATGTCACGAAATAAGAAACAAGGAGGGAGTTAATGCACCGTGCCTAAGTGTTTTGGGATTATTTGGTTTTCATAATGTGACTTAGGCTGGTTGTAATGTTACACAACATTTTTGTTTACATGCATTAACATTTTATTAGTTAAATCAAAGGTCAAAACTTGGTGCAAAATGCAAAGGGGACAATAAACCAGTAAACATCAAACTTCTCTCATTTGGCCCCAACTAGAGGTCCGGTGAGATGACTATACTGCACCGGCACGAATGGGGACGCAGCTTCATTGACATACGTCAACTGCCTTTGGGTGAATGACACGTGGGCCCAGGGGGTGGCTGGCCCACCTATCATACAGCCAAAGGCAGGTGCAGTAGAGGGCCGAGGAGTAGTACGAAATCCTACGGACCTACGCACGCTAACCAAGGGCAAGAGTGATCACTCGAACGCAAGATCAGTTGACTAGAAGCTAAGCTAGACCCATGGAGGCGATGAGCGCGAGCATCAGCCGGCTGTGCCAGATGGTCCATGACGCCGGCATGCGGCCCGGCACCAAGGAATGTCTCCAGGTAGTATTGCTTGAGGCCGCCAGGGCAAGGGGCCGCTTGGACGATAGCTTCGTCTCCATGTTCGACGAGTTCCTCGTCGGTTTCCTTGACAAGTTCACCGTCATCAAGAAGCTCGCGACGACTTTGACGTAAGCCTCCAGCCGACGCGCCCAGGCTCTTCGATGCCTGCCACCCTCAACGGCAACTATGGTGACAACCTCTTCGACACACTGGTGGCCCTGCGACTGCCTGCCGTCATGCCGGAGAATGTCCACCTTGAGGTCGCTCTCGCCGCGCAGCGCCTGGCGCAGCAAGACACCATCGACATAATCACCCACGTCTACGCGCAAATCGTCCACAAGGAGTACTACATGAAAGAGGAGGACGATAGGACGCTGGCCTTCTTGGACCGCAGGGCAACCTTGGACGGCACTGTTCAGAAGCACGTTGAGCTCGCCGCCAACGCCGCTGCTCCTCACACGTCAGTTGGTGACCTAGCACACTAGGGCGTGAGGATGTCGTTGATGGATCCGTATGTATTTTTATCTTTCCGTGAAATCCATGTAGTAGTATATGATACTACAGTAATTATCTTACCTTTCGCATCAGCTTCATAATTTTCGTACGTACTCCATGCATGAATGGTGCCAGAACCAAACTTCTCATTACTCTAGGCAAAATCGTTATTTTCTATCTATCGGTCGCGCCATGGAGCAGAACCAAAATTTACAAGTTACAAGTTCAAAAGGAAAAGCCTGTCGTGTGCGCGTGGTACCCCCACACGGTTGGTCCGGCACGCCGCTCAAGCGGGAATGCGTGCGGTGTTTCATTTTCACTTACAAGTGGGACCGCAGTTCAGCAAACCGACTATCGGCAAACCCCCACCCCGCCCACCACGCGATGGCTGAGAAAACAGGAGGGAGAAGAGATGGCTGTAGCACGGACTCTAAGAAAATTGGTGTCAGATGGGACTCGTGTGGGTCGCGTGTGTCGTACTGCTAGACGTGAATGCTAGTTATGGCCCATGCCACCCCACTATATCGAGCCTATATCGAGGTACGTAGAACAAATTTCCTGTAGTCCGTGCTCAGCCCTCCTCTATCTCTCTTCTCAGCCAGCCAGCGAACGCACGGAGCCCATCGTATGTTTGCTCACGTGCAGTCCCACATGTCAGTGAAAACGCAAGCGGACCCACTGAACCTGCACATCTTTCACCTCGACGTGCTGGTGATGAAAAACAAATCCAATAAAGATCTTCGCTGGTTGCTTTTGGAGTTACTCAAGAGTAGTAAGATTCTATTTACAGTTTAACCCAAGATGCACATCTCGTGGCTTCAACTACCACTCTATTTTCTTTCATGACACGACCTAGATGCTGGATGTCCCACGTGTCGGCAAAAGGAGGAAGAACCCGACCAAATCTTTGGTTGTGCTCTCGGATTAGACTCGTTGTGCTAACTTAAGATTTTCATTGTGTACTCCCTCCGTTCCAAAATACTTGACTTCCATTTGTCCAAAAATGGATGTACCTATATACTAAAACATGTCTAGATACATATATATTTTGACAAATATAAGGCATGTATTGTGCAACGGAGGGAGTAGAATGGATGCAAGTTTTTGTATTGGGAAGAAGAGTACATCCATATATTGATGGAGCGCAATTTAGTAGATGTTCTATCACTTTTAGCTAGCACAGAGGCTAGAGATGAGATTAGTGCACTTGTTGATAGTCCTACTAGAATAGAGGCTAGACATGAGACTAGATGCGAGGAAGCAACGTCTACTTCTTTACACTCAAAGAAGATAGAAGCACGCAAGATCGAGCCTCTGTAGATGAACAATGAATGCATCGAGAAGACACTAATCCAACTTACAGGAGTAGTAAAATGTATTCTTGTGGTTCTTGTTTTCTTTGTTCTTGCTTTTCTAGTCAAAATTATCGTTGGAGTTCATGCAAAACGGAGGTCCGTTTGGGGTCGTGCGTTGGAGTTGGCCTTACAAGTGGGACCACAGTTAAGGAAACCCACTATCGGCAAACCCCCACCTTGCCTGCCGCGCGATGGCTGAAGTTAGGCTAGCCATTGTGGGGGTAACATAAGTAGTATCATGCGCTTGGGACTCGCAAACATGCTTATGTGGCAGGCAAATAAAGAAGAGAGAGATGATTATAGTAACGTAGGTAGATACCGTAACATAATAAATGTGATGCTACTATGTGTCATGCATGGCAATAAATAAGACCACCTATGATACTAATCTATGATACTATGCATTATAGAGGTAGTAACATAGACTAGTAACACATGCATGTTACTAGTCTAAGTTACTCTCCACTATGACCAGCCTTAGAGAAACGACGAGGTTGAAGAGATTGCTCTAGCACAAACTCCAAGAAATAATATGGTGTCAGATGGATGTCGTGGTGGTGTAGTGTGCCGTACTCCTAGACGTGAAGGCTTGTTGTGGCCCATGCCACCCTACTACTCCTACTACTTACTCCTACTATATAGTACTAGTATCGAGGATTCGAGGTGCTGGTTACGTACAACAAACACATTAACATATGGCTACAGTAAAAACACCCGCCCGACGCACGAAGCATGTGAAGCTAGTACAAATAGTGTACTACTATTGTTGATTGGCCTCATCCGATAACCTATTGCAATGCACGTACAATTATGTATTCAGAAAATGTTTTTTTGCCTCGTTGCACCACTCACTCAGAGAAGCGACTCGAAAGCCATTCATAAATTTAGTAAGTTTACCACAGGCATATCATTTTAGTACATACAACAGGTCATCAACACACATCGACAACGAGGATACATTATAAATACTAAAGTTTTCACCACACAACAAATAACAAGCAATGAAATGAACTTCAACTCAACCATTCCTCGGCGTTGGAAACGCTTGCTTTGAACCACAAGTGATTCTCTGGGACATGCCATCCATTGTCGATCTGGAGACTAACACAGGACTGATCATCCAGGCTGAAGCGGCCTACTATATCAGTACCAGGGTAGGGAAACACCCAAATGTCTAAGGTATAGACACAGTTGCTTCTCATAAATGGTAGTAACATTGTGTCAACAGCAGTAGGATCGCCTTTCACCATCATTGGATAGTTTTGTCCAAGGAAGAGCGAGTTTTCTCCAAGACTATCAATTCTGTACCAGGGAGAAGGAGTTGGCGCTAGCACACTAGTATCCATCCCGAATACCATGCAACGGGTGTTGGAATAGGTCTGGAGAGTGCGACCATGGGAGACTACACCTGCTTCCTTAGCAGTAACATCATCAGTGGGCTGTATATACACAAGAAGAGGTGATCCATCGGAATTAGTTGCCAGGCGCCAAAGAGTATATGGGCGCTGCTCGTCCTCATGCTCGTGATCATCACCATCGTCATCTCCCCCTTGGTTATAAGAATTTCAAGTATAGGTGGTGGAATGTTCACAGGACCTTGGAAACACAAGAAGAAGGTTAATTAGTAAAGGGAAACTTGCTAACCCGCATGCATGTGGATGAAACAATTATAATTACGGTGGAAGACAAATGTACCAAAACTACGAGGATGCCATGCAAAAACAGTGCCACGAGTGGCGGCAACAAACACAAGGCCCTCGTATTGAATTGCATCACAGTACTCATCTGTGTACATAAACTGATTTTTGAGCAATATCCATTGAGTCCAACCACCAAGGATGGCAACAAGCTTGTCGAAGATAGCAACAACTTCATAGTTGTTGTAATTCCAAGAGCGGTTGGGAACTCGAGAAATTGCTATCTTCCGTAGAAGACATTCACCATGATCGTATTTGAACGTGCGTACAATACCAGTGTGCTCAACCTCTGGGCAGCCTGCGGAGGTTTTTGGAAGTGGAACCCGGTCACGAGTGTACACTTTCACAAGTTCCCACTCGTAGTTGGACCCAATGTAAACCAGCCAATCTCCATTTGCGCCTGCCCAAGCCTTGCGCTCAAGCGATGGCATCTTAACATCATACGTGTCATTATCAAGCGGCATCAACTTGCATAGGGCGAGGCCTCCGTCGTGCCGGCGCCAGTCATCAAGGTCACGGAAAAGAACATAGGGGAGATCAAACCGCTCCTTGACTCTTGGGTTCCTTGTAATGATGTTATTAGTTGAGTCAAGAATGGGCTTGAACGAACCTGCCATGCTAGCCGAGGTGATGACGTCGCACCGATCAATGAGTTCCTCCACCACATCATCTTTCAGATGGGGCAAGAATAACGGGGTCGTTTCTGGCCTGTTCCCTCCATGAAGAAGACGATCAAACAATGGCAGAAGAAAGGGTGAAGGGCTAAAGGAAAATGGAGGAGGGAGAGGAAGAGCGTGCGACATCAGTTCCAAATCGAGAGGGAAGGCGAAGAGTCGGTGGACGGTTGCCAGTTTGCCACGGTTCACGAAGAGGCACCCCGGCCTACATGTCCGTTCGGAAATACTCCTACTACTCGCCGTCATCTCATTGATATGTTGGAACGGGACCATATGTCAACGAAACATGGTGTGTAATTTCTCGTGCAAAATGCGATCTGGCCGCGTTGGCCCGAGCTGCCGCATTAGTTATCAACCTTTATTTTTTTAATGGCATGTCGTTCAGTTTTGAAGCACGACTAACTGGTACTGTATGCAGAGAAAATATAAACAACTCTTCCACTACTCCACCTCCAGTACTAGTGCCACTTTTTTTGCTTTTATTATAACACCAACAGTCAAGTCAAGCAATGCTACTTCTAAAGTGATGCCACATTTAACTAATGTTGCTCTCAGTCTAATGCCACCGATAAATTTAAGCAATGCCATTTAATGTCACTAGATTATTTCAGGGTTACCTGTTGATTGTGGATGTATTAAAGATTTTTCAGCTAAGGCATTCTAATGTTGTTGCCCAACCAGTATACCAACGATGAAACTTGTTACTACCTTCAAATTTTTGCAATGTTAATGCTTATAGATTACATACCTCACTTTCATGAGATAAGTTAATTTTTTTGTACAGTGTCACCAAAATACCAAGGCGCTGATGTAATTTTATTTTGGTTAAACTGCACAAACAATTATGAAGACAAGAAGAGAGGTCAAGAGTGGCACTTCCTCCTCCGGCTATTCTCTTGATTCGCTCGATCAAGTTTTTATGTTTGATCGATTATCAAGATTGGGATAGCAATTTTTAAGGTCCCCCCGAGTTTGAAATGGTATTTACCTTGGAGGTACATGGTTTGCAATTTTTTTATACTGTCATTAGTTAATAATGCTAGTTACCTTCAGACTTTTGTAGTTGGTTTAATGCTCATGCACAGCTAGTATACCAAAGCTGAAACTTGTTACCTTTACATTTTGTATTGTTAATTCTTATAGAAACCTTCCAGTGCTAGAGTTTATTAAAATCTGTTCAGTAAAACCATTGTATTGTAACCTGTAATAAACTAACTACTCTACTGTTGCACTAGCCACTGGATCAGTGTATATTTGTAGTATTCGAATGGTGTTGCATTAGCGTATGGACATAAATAAAGTGTGGCAAGCTTTCCCAGATATGTGCTCAAGAAAACTACTACCTGTTTTTCTAAATACTTGATGTTTGGGTACTTTAAATTGAACCGCGAAAACGTCTTATATTAAGGAACAGAGGGTGTAGAGTTCACGCAAATTATCCCGGTAAAGCTAGTCACACCTTTGTTAAAATTAATGTTCATTATTGAAAGATTGAGGATGTCGCCTAGAGGGGGGGGTGAATAGGCGCTTTAAAATAATTACGGTTTAGGCTTGAACAAATGAGGAATAAACCTAGCGGTTAATTTGTCAAGCACAAAACCTACAACAACTAGGCTCACCTATGTGCGCCAACAACTTATGCTAAGCAAGATAAGCAACTATGTGAAAGCAAGATATATGACAAAGAACAATATGGCTATCACAAAGTAAAGTGCATAAGTAAAGGGGCTCGGGTAAGAGATAACCGAGGCACGCGGAGACGATGATGTATCCCGAAGTTCACACCCTTGCGGATGCTAATCTCCGTTCGGAGCGGTGTGGAGGCACAAAGCTCCCCAAGAAGCCACTAGGGCCACCGTAATCTCCTCACGCCCTCGCACAATGCAAGATGCCGTGATTCCACTAAGGGACCCTTGAGGGCGGTCACCGAACCCGTACAAATGGCAACCCTTGGGCGCGGTCACCGAACCCGTACACTTTGGCAACCCTTGGGGGCGGTCACCGGTACCCTTCAAATTCCTCGGGGCGATCTCCACAACCTAATTGGAGACCCCGACGCTTGCCCGGAGCTTTACACCACAATGATTGAGCTCCGAACACCACCAACCATCTAGGGCGCTCAAGCACCCAAGAGGAACAAGCTCAAGGGCACCAAGCACCCAAGAGTAATAAGCTTCTCAACTTGTAACTTCAACGTATCACCGTGGAGAACTCAAACCGATGCACCAAATGCAATGGCAAGGGCACACGGAGTGCCCAAGTCCTTCTCTCTCAAATCCCACCGAAGCAACTAATGCTAGGGAGGAAAATGAGAGGAATAACAAGAAGGAGAACACCAAGAACTCCAAGAACTAGATCCAAGGGGTTCCCCTCACAAAGAGGAGAAAGTGATTGGTGGAAATGTGGATCTAGATCTCCTCTCTCTTTTCCCTCAAAAACTAGCAAGAATCCATGGAGGGATTGAGAGTTAGCAAGCTCGAAGAAGGTCAACAATGGGGGAAGAACACGAGCTCAAAGGATAAGGTTGAATGGGGAAGAAGACCCCCTTTTATAGGAGCTCCCGAATCCAACCGTTATGCTCACAGCCCGCACAGAGCGGTACTACCGCTAGGGCGGTAGTACCCCTTCGAAACACAACAATGAGGAGGCAAAAAGGCCAAAAGAACCTTCGGAGCGGTAGTACCGCTCGTCCTCATGGTACTACCGCTCGACCTCACGGTACTACCGCAAATGGTAGCGGTACTACTGCTTGCGAGCGGTACTAAAAAAATACTTCTGTGCCTACTTCCGCTGAGCAAAACACGAGATTTTGGTCCGGAGCAGTACTACCGCTTAGGAGCCGCGGTAGTACTGCTCTGGGGCGGTACTACCGCTCAGGAGCCGCGGTAGTACTGCTTTGGAGCGGTAGTAAAAAAATACATCCGCTCTAGTCGCGGTAGTACCGCTGCAGCCTTTACCAAAACAGCCACAACTTTTGCAAACGGACTCCGAATTCAACGAAACCAAGTTTGTTGGAAAGCTAACGACATGGGCTAACATAATCTTGAGAGAAATTTCAAGAATAAGCAAATGAGAAAAGTCCCAAAGGAAAATGGTGAGAAACCTTCCTCGGAAAAGATCGGTAAAACCTCCAACACCGAAAACATCATAGAAGACGCATGTGAACTCCGTTTTCGATGAACTCAAGCTTGTCATCAAGATGACCATAAGCTCTAAGACTCACAAAGAGAACCAAACAAGAACCAAGAAACATGATGCAAGGATGCAAGGGTTTGAGCTCTCTACTAACGATACAATCAAGCTACCAACTTGAGAGCCCCCCTTGATAGTACGACAAACGATCATATAACCCGGTCTCCCTACTACCACCATGAGACCGGTAAAATAGAAAACCTATCAAGGGCAAACCTTTGCCTTGCACATGGTCCACTTGAGCTATATGATGACGATCTTGACTCCCTCAAGATGGACCACCTTTCTTGATTGCGTTGGCTCGATGAAGACTAGATGATGGCTCCCCCATAGTCCACTATGGGTGAGCCACTCTTCGTCTCATCTTCACAAGTCCATTGACACCACAATGGATGGCAGGATTCAAGCACTTGATCTCTTCGTGATGCTCCACTTGAACCTGCACACGGCAATCTTGATGACGATCACCACTTGAGTTGATCAACTTGATTCACTATTGACTTTGTCTTGATAGACCTTAAATCTTTGCAACTCTCTTCATTTGGATGATGTATTGAAGGTAAACATGAATGATCACACAACCTTCTTCTTCAAGACATGCTTGCAATAAGCTCAACACTCGCATGACCAATCTTTGGATAATTCCTTAATAGCACCTTGGTCAACTCATAAACTCCTTGAAACCAACACATGGACTTCAAGAAAATCCTATGGACAAATCCTTTAAATATAACTCAAGACAACCATTATTCCACAGAGATTGTCATCAATTACCAAAACCAAACATGGGGGCACTGCATGTTCTTTCAATTATGTTATTGGAGGAGGTCTGTATGTTTGTCTCTAATGCTTGTTGACTATATACCTGACATCATGATGTAATGTTAAGTCATTTCCTTTTGTACAGTGTCACTGAATTGTCAAGGCTGTGATGGCATTTTATTTTAGTAGAACTGCACAAAATTTTCTTAAAAGAAGAGGAATGGTCAGGAATGGTTCAGTTTTTCAGAAAAAAACTATGTATGCCTTCCTGACATCAGCCGCTGTCGCTTTATTTGTTCCTTCAAACAGGTTGTTAGAAACATTCTTGCTACCTTTTCCCATTAAGAAATTGGAATGTTTATATTTGTGAGTCTATGCTTCAACTAGTGCCACTTTTATAGTAATCACACTTTCAATATCTATGCAAATAGGGATGCTCGATTTTAGTGGAGCTGCACAAAAAGTCCAACTGATTCAACATTAGGAGCATGTTTTTTTCCAAACCTTTATATCCAATTGGTGGCACTATGAGCTGTTCATTACGAAGGTACATGGTTTGCTACTATCTTGCTACTCTTTTTGTACTATCATTAGATAGTAATACTAGTGGTTTGCTACCTGCTTGATATGTTTACTAGCTGCTTGATATTTGTGCAGACAGAGATGTCTGCCCGTTGCTATTTGGCAAACAAAGTGTCCGCAATTTTGGTTGAACTGCACAAGAGAATAGTATAGTCACTGCATGCAGTGCCATTTGAAAATAAACACAAAGATTGGATAGTCACTTCATGGACTGCAGAAAAGTAGTACTGTACTATTCACTGGCCAACAGTTGGTGCTTCATTGCTTTGGTATGACTATACAATGGGCATCATTTTGCCTAAGTTAAACTTTGTATTCCCAAGATAGTCTTGCGGTGTGATCGAGAGATGACCAAATCATATTGCAGTGGATGTTTCTCCATCATGTGTGGTTCATTCTCATGGTTCCAGCTGTTGGTGAAACCACTTACGTTTGCAAGAGGAATAGTAGACTTCACAAACAAATTTGTCTTTCAGTCTGTACTGAATGTTGGCCAAGAGAAGCGTGCATGTTAGTAGGAAGAACAATTGTTTTTTCTAGATCTTTGCTTTTGGAGCTACATATTTGTAAATGATCTGTGAATCATTGAGATGCATTAACATGTTGATCTTATGTATGGGAATCGTACTAGTTAGTTTTAGTTGTGACACAAGATCCGAAGTGGCTGATCTTTGCTTTTGGAGCTACATATTTGTATATGATCTGTGAACCATTGAGATGCATTAACAGTTACTTATTTCTGTTTGCTCAGTGTTTACAAGTTACTGATCGATCACTAGCTAGCCTAAAATGTGCTCCTGGCAGTTTTATTTGCGACGCAAGATGCGAAGTGGCAGTTTTTTTGAATAAAAATGCCTACTGAGGGAGTCCTGGATAAGGGGGTATCCGGACAGCCGGACTGTATTCATCGTCCGGATTATAGAAGCGTCAAGATACAAGACTCAAGACTTCGGCTCGTGTCCGGATGGGACTCTCCTTTGCGTGGAAGACAAGCTTGGCGATCGGGATATTATATTTCCTTCCTTGTAACCGACTCCATGTAAACCCTAACTCTCCGTTGTCTATATAAACCGGAGAGCAGGGTCCTTAGAAGGCCGATCACAATTACAATCATACCATCATAGGCTAGCTCTTAGGGTTTAGCTTCTATGATCTCGTGGTAGATCTACTCTTGTATTCCACATATCTTCAATATTAATCAAGCAGGAAGTAGGGTTTTACCTCCATCGAGAGGGCCCGAACCTGGGTAAACATTGTGTCCCTTGCTTCCTGTTAACATCAGCCTAAGACGCATAGATCGGGACCCCCTACCCGAGATCCGCCGGTTTTGACACGAACATTGATGCTTTCATTGAGATTTCCTCTGTGTCGCCGCTGCAAGGGCTCGATGGCTCGTCCGTTGTCAAGGACGATATCACTTCTAGGGGAGCGCTGGTTGTAGGCCAGATTCTACGGCTTGGCGGCTTCATTATGACCGCCCCATCGGCTGTCGCGCCGACGATGGCCTCTTGGGTCATCACGCATAACCTTCGCATTGGTTCAGAGCTTTCCGAACAGATGGATCCGATGGAGCTCTCCTCTCTTAACGAGCTCTTGGATCGCATCGCCACCTTGGGAGTCGCTACGGACTATGACCGGATTGGGCTTAAGCCCGACCAGAGGGACATTAGATCCCCGCCGGCCACCCAGGAGATAGCAGTAGTGGAGGAATCACATGTGGGTCGCCCCTCAACTTTGAGGACGAATTATGTTTGGATCACCGAATTCAGTGAGCCGAACGCCCACCCAAAGGACTACATGACCCAGGTCCCGGACTTAGAATTGGGTGCTGGGCCAAAGGTATTAGGTAATACTCTAGATCCCGAACTGTCAGGCTTGGTACTTCCCGTGCCCCCGGGCGTCAGATCGGATCAAAATCCGGCTTCAGCTAATGACGCCCGCTCGGACTTAATCCGTCTCTCTCGTGTCCGGAGGAGCCCTAGGAGACGGTACATCGTTACTGGGCCAGATTTCTCCTTTCTCTTAATACGGTCAAGGACTGCCACGAGGAGGACGTAATCTCTCTTTTCTACAGAAACTGCACGAACAAAGGACTCCTTAATGCTATAGGTAGCCGTGACATAGAGCACCTTACAGACTTGGCAACCATAGTAAAAAAGTACTGTGTGATGGAAATTGCCTCGAAAACCCAGACAGAATTTTGGGATAGTATGGCCCTCACCGGAACCTTTGTCCGAACTCTCGTAAGTCGACCAACTCAATTCCCAAGAAACCAAAGCCCGCCCCAGGGCGTGGAACCGTATTGGAAGGATGGCTCAACGGGCCATGTAAGCTTCACAGCACGCCGGACGCTATGCTGACCCATAGACTTAGAGCATGTTGGATACTCTAGTAGGTAGCTAAGAGTGGCGAAGATCTCCTCGAGAGCCATAAAGCTGAACCACATCCCGCCAAAGAACACAATGCGGTGCTGACAGTCTTCGAGACCTTCACCTCAAACAATAGGCACAGGCGAGCGCATCGAAGCTCCGCTGAAATTTGCCATGTGGCAAAAGGAAATCCGTGGAATAACACTGCTATAACCTTCAATGCCAGTGAAGAATCCCAATTCCAGTCTGTCCGGGCGCCGGCCGCTCTGGTCCTCAGCCCAATAGTGGATGGCTTTCAGCTCACTAAAGTACTCATGGACGGCGGAAGCGGATTAAACCTAATCTATGAAGAAACCCTCAAAAAGATGGATATTGACAAAAGCCGCATTAAACGAAGTGGCATGACCTTCAGGGGAATTATCCCTAGTCGGGAGGCTCGGTGTGCGGGAAAAATCACACTCGATGTGGTATTCGGCACCCCAGAGAATTACAGGTCCCAAGAAATCACATTCCAAGTGGCTCCTTTCAACAGCGGATACCACGCCCTTCTAGGGCGGGACACGTTTGCGAGCTTTCAATCCATACCCCATTACGGTTACATGAAGCTTAAAATACTCAGACCCAATGGGATCATCACTCTAGATAGTGATCCAGACGTCGCACTCCGCGCCGAAAACAAAACCGCAACGCTGGCCTTGGAAGCATTATCCGAAGCCCTAGCGGCAGAAGAATTAACCACGCTACGCGCCACCATGGACAGGGACGACGTGATACTCGACAAGCGACCCAAGTCCACCTCATTCAAACCCGCAGATGAGATAGTCAAATTCCAAGTCCACCCAACGGACCCCATGAAGACAGCTTCCATCGGGACACAGTTGAACCCCGCTATGGACGCCGCACTACGCGACTTCTTACGCGAGAATTGGGATATCTTCGCCTGGCACCCATCGGACATGCCGGGCATCCCACGTGGATTGGCCGAACACAACCTTAACATACTAAAGGGATACAAACCTGTTAAACATACCCTAAGGCGATTTGTACCCCAAACGGCAAGCCATGGGGGAGGAGCTAGCCAAGTTACTTGAGGCCGGATTCATCAGAGATATCAAACATCTGGATTGGCTGGTGAACCTAGTAATGGTACCAAAGAAGGACAAATCCTGGCGCCTGTGCGTCGACTTCAAAGACCTTAACAAGGCTTGCCCCAAGGATCCCTTTCCCCTCCCTCGCATCGATCAAATCATTGATGCCACAGCCGGCCATGACTTGCTGTGTTTCCTCGATGCATACTCTGGATACCATCAAATAAAGATGCAAGAGTTCGACCAAGCTGCAACAGCTTTCATAACGCCATACGACCCTTTCTGCTTAAACACTATGCCTTTCGGGCTTAAGAATGCCGGAGCAACCTATCAACGCATGATTCAAACATGCCTGGAAAAGCAAATCGACAAAATAGTGGAGGCATACATGGACGACGTCGTCGTAAAAACAAGACACGTCGAAACTCTAATTGATGACTTGAGGCTAACGTTCGACAACTTACGAACATACGACATCAAGCTGAATCCGGAGAAATGCGTTTTCGGCGTCCCCTCTGGAAAACTGCTCGGCTTCATCGTTTCCAATAGAGGAATTGAAGCTAACCCGGCAAAAATCCGAGCTTTGTCATAGTTGGCTATACCAACAGACCTCAAACACATCCAGAAATTAGCTGTATGCATGGCTCCTTTGAGCCGCTTTATCTCCAGGTTAGGAGAAAAGGCATTGCCTCTTTATCACCTCCTTCAGCGCACCGAACACTTCGTGTGGACGGATGCAGCCGCGGCCAGAATAGATGAAATAAAGACCTTATTGGCCAGTAATCCATTCCTAACAGCGCCAACTATCAGCGAACCTATGCTGCTGTACATAGTTGCAACACATCAAGTTGTAAGCGCAGCACTCGTCGTCGAACGAGAGGTTGACGTATACAAATTCCCTCTACAGAAGCCGGTTTATTATGTATCTATGGTCCTCACCCCATGCAAATCCTGATAACCACACTATCAAAAAATTGCATATGCAGTCTTCATGGCATCCCGAAAGCTACGACACTACTTTCAAGAGTGTTCGATTACGGTGGCCTCCGAAGTACCACTCAACGATATAATAAATAACCGAGATGCCACGGGCCGGATTGCTAAATGGACCATCGAACTCCTTCCATTTGACATAACGTACAAGCCTCAGCGGGCTATCAAGTCACAAGTATTAGCCGACTTCGTCGCCGAATGGACGGAAGTCGAACTCCTTAAAGAGTACGGCGCGTACTCGAACTGGATCATGCACTTTGACGGCTCTAAAATGCTTGCCGGATTGGGAGCAGGTGTAGTCCTGACTTTTCCCACCGGGGACATGGTCCAGTATGTCCTCTAAATATTATACACAGACTCCAACAATGCAGCCGAATACGAGGCTATGTTGCACGGTCTCCGGATGGCAGTCTCTATGGGCATTCAACGCCTAGAGGTGCGCGGGGATTCAAACCTCGCAATATCACAAATAAATGGAGACTTCGATGCCAAGGATCCGAAAATAGCGGCCTATCACAATGTCGTTCTTAAAATGTTGGCTCGGTTCGAGGGGCTCGAATTCCACCATGTGGCACGAGAAAACAATCAAGCGGCAGATGTCCTTGCACGCATCAGTGCTAAACGCGACCCCGTCCCACCTAACATATTTCTGGAAAGGCTGTTCAAGGCATCCGTGGTATGGGAAGGGGAGTCCGGCAATACCAGCACAGATCGGAATACATCCCCAGATTTCGAACTATCAGACATAGTCGGAGGTTCTACCACCGAAATAACATTGTCAGCCCTCGAAATAATGGTTGTCATTGTTTGTGTCAAAACCGGCGGATCTTGGGTAGGGGGTCCCGATCTGTGCGTCTTAGGCTGATGGTAACAGGAAGCAAGGGACACAATGTTTACCCAGGTTCGGGCCCTCTCGATGGAGGTAAAACCCTACTTCCTGCTTGATTAATATTGAAGATATGTGGAATACAAGAGTAGATCTACCACGAGATCCTAGAGGCTAAACCCTAAGAGCTAGCCTATGATGGTATGATTGTAATTGTGATCGGCCTTCTAAGGACCATGCTCTCCAGTTTATATAGACACCGGAGAGCTAGGGTTTACATGGAGTCGGTTTACAAGGAAGGAAACATAATATCCGGATTGCCAAGCTTGTCTTCCACGCAAAGAAGAGTCCCATCCGGACACGAGCCGAAGTCTTGAGTCTTGTATATTGACGCTTCTATAGTCCGGACGATGAATACAGTCTGGCTGTCCGGATACCCCCTTATCTAGGACTCCCTTAGTAGCCCCTGAACCAGGCTTCAATGATGATGAGTCCGGCGCGCAGTCTTGTCTTCGGCATTGCAAGGCGGGTTCCTCCTTCCGAATACTCCAAGGTTATCATCGAACATGTAGACCGTGTCCGGATCTGCAAAATGATCTTCACATACCACCGTAGAGAGAATGATACTCCAGCTGACAACTTTTAGACGACGTGACATGCCACTAGGGCCAGGTCATTACTCAAACCGTTTTTCACAACCATCCACAACGCGTATTGCAAGGCAGTTTCCTCGACCTGTCCTATCAAAGCAGAGATCATGTCCCCTTATCGCGGGATTCTCATCAATACGGGTATGGGTAATCCCCCCGTGCCATCAATCATGGCGCTTGGGAAGTAAGCGATTCTCAACAGGCTAGTGGGGAGGTGCACCGCTTTCGTCGCCTTTATAAAGGGATAAGAGTTCCTCATTTTTACCCACACCTCCTTCCTCCCCTCGCATACTCTTGCCCCCTCGAGCTCCAGCACCCTAGTCCAGGTCTTCTCCGCACAATTAGTCATGTCCGGAGCAGGAGGCAAGTGGGTGGCTTCCACCACGACGGAGAAGAAGATCGCGAATCTCCGGGCGGCCGGATACTTGGCCGCAGACATAGCGCACCGGCTACCCGACCAGGGGCAGGTCATTCCAACTCCAGGACCCCACGAGAGGGTTGTGTTCCTTGCCCACTTCATCCGTGGACTAGGGTTTCCACTCCACCCTTTCGTCCGCGGACTTATGTTCTACTACGGGCTAGACTTTCATGATCTAGCTCCGAACTTCGTCCTCTACATCTCGGTGTTCATCGTCGTGTGTGAGGCTTTCCTCCGCATCATGCCTCATTTCGGCTTGTAGCTCCAAACCTTCTGCGTGAATCCAAAGATTGTGAGCGGCCAGCAAGCGGAGTGCGGAGGAGCCATGGTGGGAAAAATGCCTAATGTCACCTGGCCCGAAGGCTCCTTTGAGGAAACCGTGAAGGGGTGGCAATCGGGGTGGTTCTACATCACCGAGCCACGTGACGCCAACTGGGTGCCAGCCCCCGAGTTCCGATCTGGAACCCCTATGCGGCTCACCTCCTGGGAACAGAAGGGCCTGTTATGGGGCGAATCTGCAGAGCTGACTGGACTCATCACCAGCGTTAAGGGCATGAAGGACAAGAACATCAAGCTCGTCAACGTGATCCAAGTCATGCTCATTCGCCTGATACTGCCATGCCAAAGGGAGGCATTCAATTTGTGGGAATTCGTCCCGGCCGAACACCGGACGCTCCAGAGGCTCTACGACATGAAGCATAAGAACGCATGGAAGGCGTTGTTCATGGCCACCGAGGTACCTCCTCTCATAACCGAGGACCGCGGGCTCCATGCCGCACGGCAACCTACCCAGGTGAGTTCTCAGGCTGCCACCAGGTTCGGTTTTTCCCAATGTACTCATGGGGGAATTCCTAAGCGATTGTGTATATTTGTTTTAGGAGTATGTGGAGATAGCGGAGTGGATCGACAGTCCGGCTCCGTTGCCGGAAAGCCCAGCCAATGATCTTCTGACGAAGATGTTGTTCCCGTTGCCCTATAAGGGGCCGGAGAAGAAGGCCGCCAAGAAGGCCCCAGGGATCCGAAAGGGTCTCCGAAGTAAGGTTGCGCAAGCCTTGTCTGAAGATGACGAGGCACACTCCTCCCCTGAAGGGGAAGAAGAAGAAGAGGAGGCCGCCCCATCCGGAAAGGATGGGGGCCTGAGACGGTGAATCGTGGGGCCAGGAGAGGCTCCCGGCGTAAGGCCGTCATACCCTTGTCGGCTGATGACGATGAGGAGGATTCCTGCCGCGGAGGCGGGGAGGAACAAGGAGAAACACCACCTCCCCATGTCGGGGGAGGGAAAAAGAGGAAGGCCGCCTCGGTAGGGGAGACTGGGCCGTCCAAGAAGGGAAAAGCATCCCTTCCGGACTACTCCGCCATCGCCGCCGATAGCGAGGAAGGGTGGCTGCCCAGCAAGAAGCCTCTTGTGCGGTCGTAAGTATCCGCACTCAATCGTAATTTTCGCTTCATAATTTTGTTTATAATGCCGAACTTGTATGCAGTCCGGCCAGGGCCCATCCGGGAGTGTCGTCTTCGGATGGGTCCTTGAGTGAGTCCGCAATGAACTCACTCCCGACGGCCACGTCTCCTCGTCCTGCGGATAACACGGAGGTGTTGTCCCGAAGGCTCCCGACGATGGCGGAGGTGGCCCTGGAGGCGCCTCAAGGCAGTGTCCCAGGCGTCAGAATCGCGGGGTTCAAGGACCCGCGGATCATGTCGATGAGAGCCACGGCAAGCCGGGCTCTCAGTCGAACACTGTTCCAGAGCCTTCAGTGGTTCCGGACTTAGGCGGGCAGCCCCTCGTTATGGAGGGAGGGTCGTCTATATCAAGGACTTATGTTGCGCCCCAGGTGACGGATTGTCTGCTGGAAGCGCTTCAAGGCGCTTCCCTAGATGAAGAGCACTATACTCTCATGAGTGCGGTGATTCAGAAGGTTTCGTCCACCAAGAGCGGACTAACCGAAGGCTGCACCAGCCTCCTAAGAGGCTTTGAGGTAAGTAGTAAAAATGTGTAAAATCACCACCTCATAGGTAGTAATCCCTGATACTCTGTTTGGTGTTCGGAAAGAAAAACCAAACGGAGGATCAATTATAATCCGCATGAGTCTAACAATAAGTGTTGAATGTAAATAAACAGGCTGTGCTGCTAGCGGCTGCTGCTCGCACAGCCTAAATCGCCGGCCCGACGCAGGATTTAGAGCGGGCACAAGGAGAGCTCGGCCTCACGAGGAGGCAGCTCGAAGAGAACAAAAGTGAATGATTCCCCTCTCTCATATAATAAATAGTAAATAAAATTTGATTATGCTAACGACGAGACGTCGTGATGTGGTAACAGAGGCCGCCACCGAAGTGGCGTCTCTTAAGAAGGCACTGTCCGTGGCCGAACATAATGCGGCCTTGGAACTCAAGGAGCACAAAAAGCAAGAGGCCCGAGTGGGCGAGGTACAAGAAGAGCTCCAGGAGCTCGGCAAGAAGCTCGAGCCTGCGGAGCGGGAACTTAAAGGAAAGGAGGCCGAGCTTGCGAAGGCCCTTACAAATACAAAAGATGCCAAGGCCGAAGCCGAGAGGGCTCAGCAAGAGATCCAGGAGGCCATGAAAATAGCGGTGGGTAAGATTTTTTTTATGCAAAGCAAACATGTGGAGGAGGCGTTTCTTTTACTTACTCGAATCTAGAGCTCTCCAGGGGCATTCGCAGACCTGCCATGCAGCGTATCAGACGCCGCAGAGTTCTACCGTGCCTAGGAGGGGAGCTCAACGGAGAAGTTGTTCTGGTCCCAGTATGCTGGGGACGAGCATGCAACACATCTGAGTGACCAACTGAAGTAGTTGGTCGAACTCCACAAGGCGGCCGAAGTGGCTATGAAAGATCTCATAGTCCGGATATGGCCTGGCGAGCTTCTGCTCACCAGTTACTTCGGCCTGATTAAGCGGATGGTGGATTCCTGTCCGCGACTGGAAGTCATCAAGTGATCCGTTTGCATAGATGGTGCCCGCCGGGCCCTTGCCCGCGCCAAGGTGCAGTGGGGCAAGCTGGATGCAGAGAAGCTGGTGCAGGACGGGCCGCCGGAGGGTAAGCCGCATCGCATCCCTGAGAAGTATTATGATGGCGTTATGAAGGGTGCTTGCCTCGTGGCCGATGAATGTACCAAAGACATAAATTTTGAATGAATTCACTTCTATCATGTTTCTAATTTAAAGACGAAGTTACTTGCGCTATGTAGCGCTTTTGTAATTTAGAATATTACCTTCTGTGCGGCTGTTTATCATGTTCTGAAAGTAGGCCAGTCGTCGGCTTCCGCCCCCATGTAACTAGTACTGGGGTGTTCGTGGAAAACCCAGACACTCTTTATCCAAATTTTTGGTCCCTTAAGGAGGTGTCCAGCGCAGCGAACCAGGCAATCAGACTATACAACTTTATAACCTTCACTTAGCCATAGAAGTATATGATTCTAAATTTCGGCGAAGCCCCTAGAATCCGGAAGGCCGAATTGGGGCGCTATACACGCCTATATCGTACAAAGCCGAATTAACGCCTAAAGCGGAAAAATCGTTAAGGATTTTAAGACCTCTCGAACAGCGACCAGTTTTTCGCCACATCATGTCGGACAGTTTTGTGCTTTCTCTACTGAGGTGCTCGTCCGGTAGAACCAGGGCACAATTGCAGTAGTTCTCCCTGCGGTACCTTAGCTGAATTAACGAAACGTAAGGCACCAAAGCAAGGGACCCGGGCTATCCCAACCGTAACCCAAGACATGATTCAGAGATGATGCATATAATGCTATAAGTTCGAGGTGCCGCACTGTTGAAAGTGTTCGGACTTAACTTGCTGTATTATGGGGTACCATAAAAAGCTCCTGGAAAACTACATGTACCAAAGTGTACGGATGCAAAATTAAATAGACATTTATAAAAAATGCTCAAATAAAAATAAGTAAGCTAACGCTATTTGTGGTCTCCCATTGATGAATAATACGTTTAAGCGTATGTTTACAATGTATGCATTAAGCGGAGAAAAATAGGATTATTTGACATATCCTATCCAGGGGCAGGCTATGTATAGATAGATAAAGCAGAAACAACGATCATAAATAGATTCCACCTGGGTGTTTCCTGCTGTGCCCAAAGCCCGTTGCCTCCTGGGTTTCTTCTCCTATGTAAGTCCGACAATCCGGCTATTCTGGAGAAGCTGCGCTAAAGCAATGTCCTTAAGGGTAAAATGAAAAGTACGAAGCAATACCGTACTGTTGACTGAGCCCCTGATACGCCTCCGCCTGTGCCCATGGTATTTTGAGTGCGTAATTGTGTACGCGTGGCACGAATGCTGCTTTGCTGGGATTTGAGCGGAGGCCGGACTGCTAGTCCTACTCTTGTCGTGCCTGCTGATCTTTCTGCGGGGTGTTCCGCCCTCGCTTGACGGAGCTTGAAAATGTCGTTGCCGGATTGGTGGTTTGCCGGAGGAGGCCGCATTGTACTTCTGCCGCAAGGGCCGCAGTATGTTCTTCTGTACGGAGAGAGCAGTCCATATTCCCATTGACTGTTATGACCCCGCGCGGGCCTGGCATCTTGAGCTTGAGGTATGCATAGTGTGGTACCACATTGAATCTATCAAATGCGGTTCGTCCGAGCAGGGCATGGTAACCACTGTGGAAAGGGACGATATCGAAGATTAGCTCTTCACTTCGGAAGTTATCCGGAGATCCGAAGACCACTTCCAATGTTATAGAGCCCGTGCAACGGGCCTCTACTCCAGGAATTACACCTTTAAAGGTGGTTTTGGTGGGCTTGATCCTTGAAGGATCAATGCCCATCTTCCGCACTGTGTCCTGATAAAGCAGGTTCAGGCTACTGCCGCCGTCCGTAAGGACTCTTATGAGGTTAAATCCGTCTATAATTGGGTCTAAAACCAATGCGGCTGAGCTGCCGTGACGGATGCTAGTAGGATGATCCCTACGATCAAAGGTGATCAGACAAGCTGACCATGGGT
Organism: Triticum dicoccoides; assembly: GCF_002162155.2. NCBI lineage: Eukaryota > Viridiplantae > Streptophyta > Magnoliopsida > Poales > Poaceae > Triticum > Triticum dicoccoides. The sequence goes on from NC_041391.1 coordinate 131,787,771, forward strand.
TGAAATTGGGGACGACTGGCTCCATCGCATATACGTCCCGTAGTGCTCGCTTCCGTTCCTACTTGGGGATGTGGGTGGCGTAGATCATGTTAACCGTTTTCACCTGG
>NC_041391.1:131788234-131811337 GCF_002162155.2 Triticum dicoccoides
CTTGTTTTCGGCGTTTATTTTGCCGGCCTGTTTAAAGACCCAGCAGTCTTTGTTGGTGTGGTTGGCTGGCTTGTCCGGGTGCCATGAATTTGGCACGAGCGCTCCAGTATACGGTCCAGACTGGACGGTCCTTGATTGTTACACTTGAATGGCTTCTTCCGTTGACCGGATTTCGATCCGCTGAATCCGGCATTGACCGTCGTATCCTCGGTGCTGTCGCCGTTGTTCCGTCGCTTGTGTCTGTTGCACCGTGACTTGCCATTATTGTCCCGGACATCTGAAGTTCCAGAATGTGGCGCAGTGCTACTGCGAGCCAACCAGGTGTCCTCGCCCGCGCAAAAGCAGGTCATTAGTGTCGTAAGAGCTGCCATGGACTTGGGTTTCTCCTGGCCGAGGTGTCTGACAAGCCACTCGTCACGGATATTATGCTTGAAAGTCGCCAGGGCTTTGGCGTCCGGACAGTCGACTATTTGGTTCTTTTTAGTTAGGAACCAAGTCCAGAATTTCCTGGCCGATTCTCCAGGCTGTTGAGTTATGTGGCTCAAGTCATCGGCATCCGGAGGTTGCACATATGTGCCCTGGAAATTGTCAAGAAACGGGTCTTCCAGATTTTCCCAACTGCCAATGGAATTTGCGGGCAGGCTGTTTAGCCAGTGCCGGGCAGGTCCTTTGAGCTTAAAGGGAAGATACTTGATGGCATGTAGATCATCTCTGCGGGCCATGTGAATGTGGAGAAGGAAATCCTCGATCCATACCGCGGGGTCTGTGGTGCCATCGTATGATTCGATGTTTACAGGTTTCAACCCTTCTGGGAATTCGTGATCCATCACTTCATCAGTGAAGCATAGGGGGTGTGCGGCGCCTCTATGTCGAGCTATGTCGTGATGCAGTCCGGCTGCGTCTGACTGGTTGTATTCGGCCAGGCCAGATTTGCTGTTGGTGTATCTGGTATGACGGTCATCATCATGTGCTTCAGCGCGCCCCCGCGATCCATAGATCGATCTTGGTTGTCCTGTGACATTATCCAGTTTATCGCGCAGGTCATGAGTATTGCCTCGGGTCGTAGTAAACCGGCGCGGGGGTACAGGCTGGTATTTCGGCTGATATGTCGTTTTGTCCCAACCTCGAGGCAGTCGGTCAGCCCTGGGGCGCTCGAGTCCGTATTCCTCGGCTGCCAGGACTTCTGTCCATCTGTCTGTGAGCAGATCTTGATCAGCTTGGAGCTGCTGCTGCTTCTTCTTCAGGCTTCTCGCAGTGGCAATAAGCCGACGCTTGAAGCGCTCCTGCTCTGTGGGGTCTTCGGGTACGCCGAACTTGTCGTCGCCGAGGCTAATCTCATCTTCGGAGAGGGGCATGTAGTTATCCTTCTCCGGATACCCGTCCATCGCCTATTCATCTGGGCTGTCCTGCCCGTCTTCCTGTTCGGCCTGCTCGAAGGCTTGCTGTTCGGGGTTGTATTCATCGTCGGCACCGTCCGGATTTTTATCGTCTCCGGTGCCGGTATTGCCTTGGCGGGGCTTGGAGCGGCGCTGACGACGCCCATGCTTTTCTTTCTTCTTGGAGGGGTTATCCTTCGTTGCCTCATCGCCGTTGGTTTCTTTCGGAGTGTCCACCATATATATATATATATCATATGAAGAGGTGGTTGTCCACTGCCCTATGAGCGGTGGCTCCTGTATGTCTCCTGCATCGTCGTCCATACTGTTGATGTCTTCGAAGTCAAAGTCAAGCACGTCGGTTAATTCATCGATCGTGGTGACGAAGTGGGTGGTGGGTGGGCAGCGAATTCCTTCATCGCCTACTTCCCATTCAAGCCGGACATAGTTCTGCTCAGAGCCTCCTGATAGAGAGAGAGAGAGACTTTAATGAGTTCAGCATGTCGCCAAAAGGCGAGTGCTGAAAGATGTCCGCAGCGGTAAACTCCATCATCGGAGCCCAACCTGGCTCGACTGGCTCGAGAGTGAGCGGACCAGGACCAACAACCGGATATGAGTCCGGGGGCCCAGGGTTATAGGCCTCCAGAGAGGTGAGACCCGTGTTCTGCTCCACCACAGATAAGTGTGCGGCACGCGGGGCGGGGTCCAGCCCTCCATCCGTAGGCAACGCAACCTGCCCTGGATTCAGATCCGGGGCTGCCTCGAGGAGAATGTCCCGGGCACTGTCCGATAGCAGGTCTAGGCCGTGCTCGTCATGGCTGTCCGGCGCTCCTGGCGCAGGCTTGAATCTGTCGAAGATCAAGTCTCCGCGGATATCTGCCGTGTAGTTCAAGTTTCCGAACCTGATCTGGTGGCCATGGGCGAAGCTATCGATCTGCTCCAACCGGCCAAGCGAATTGGCCCGTAGCACGAAGCCGCCGAACACAAAGACCTGTCCGCGGAGAAAAGTTTTACCCTGGACCGTGTTGTTGACGATTGAAGACGCCATCAAGCCTCGAAGTGACGACACAGAGGAACTCTCAATGAAAGCACCAATGTCGGTGTCAAAACCGGCGGATCTCAGGTAGGGGGTCCCGATCTGTGCGTCTTAGGCTGATGGTAACAGGAAGCAAGGGACACAATGTTTACCCAGGTTCGGGCCCTCTCGATGGAGGTAAAACCCTACTTCCTGCTTGATTAATATTGAAGATATGTGGAATACAAGAGTAGATCTACCACGAGATCGTAGAGGCTAAACCCTAAGAGCTAGCCTATGATGGTATGATTGTAATTGTGATCGGCCTTCTAAGGACCATGCTCACCGGTTTATATAGACACCGGAGAGCTAGGGTTTACATGGAGTCGGTTTACAAGGAAGGAAACATAATATTCGGATTGCCAAGCTTGTCTTCCACGCAAAGGAGAGTCCCATCCGGACACGAGCCGAAGTCTTGAGTCTTGTATCTTGACGCTTCTATAGTACGGACGATGAATACAGTTCGGCTGTCCGGATACCCCCTTATCTAGGACTCCCTCAGTCATCGCCTCATGGACTGAGCCTTTCTTGGCCTACCTAAATAGGCAGGAGCTCCCTGAAGACCAAAATGAAGCACACTGCATTGTCCGGCGCTCTAAAGCTTACAAAGTCCATGAAGGAGAACTCTATAAGAAAAGTACTACCGGAGTGCTCCAAAGGTGCTTCTCCGAAGAGGAAGGGCGGCAGCTCTTGGCTGAAATCCACGCCGGACTGGGCGGGCACCACGCTTGGGCTCTAGCACTAGTCAGCAAGGCCTTCTGTACAGGTTTCTATTGGCCGACGGCCCGAGCAGATGCACAGGACCTTGTCCAACACTGTGTCGGTTGCCAGCTCTTCGCCAATCAGAGCCACATGCCCCCTACCACTCTCCAAACAATCCCCATAACTTGGCCCTTCACGGTCTGGGGGTTGGATATAGTCGGACCCCTTAAAGGGGGAAGCCATAAGAAAAAAATACTTATTGGTCATGGTTGACAAGTTCACCAAATGGATAGAAGCCAAACCAGTGAAAACGGCCGAATCCGGACCAGTTATAGACTTTATATCTGGGGTCGTACACCAGTACGGTGTCCCCCACAGCATCATTACCGATAATGGCTCGAACTTCACGACCGATGAGGTGAAATCTTGGTGCGGAAAAATGGGCATTAAGCTCGATTATGCTTCCGTCTACCATCCTCAAACAAATGGCCAGGTCGAACGGGCAAACAATCTTATTATGAGCGGCATCAAACCCAGACTAGTGCGATCCTTGACAGAGTCGGATACTCAGTGGGTCGAGGAGCTCGACTCCGTACTCTGGGGGCTGCGGACCACGCCGAATCGCACCACCAGATACACACCCTTTTTATGGTGTACGGCGCAGAAGCAGTACTACCCTGCGACATAATACATGATTCGCCACGCGTACACATGTACGAAGAGAAGGAAGCCGAGTTAGATCGGCAGGATAATTTGGATGCCCTAGAGGAGGAGCGCAATGTCGCTAAGGCCCGTTCCGCATTCTATCAGCAACAGGCTCGACGATACCAAAGCAGAGAAGTGCGGGCCAAAACTTATAATATTGGCGAACTCGTTCTACGCTTACCAGAGAAGAACAAGGACAAGTTCAAACCCAAGTGGGAAGGCCCCTTCATCATCGACAAAGTTCTCACTGGAGGAGCGTGCCGCTTATGTAATGCATCTGATAACAGACTTGAGCCGAACCCTTGGAACGCGGCCAGACTCCGGAGATTCTACGCCTAGCGCCGAACTCAGTGTTCGTCTCCTTAACCCTCCTTTTTCAATTATGCTCCCTCCCTTTTTCCTTTCTCGATCTCTTTCTTTTCACACAAGTATTTCATACAGTGTGGATTCCCGGATTACTCCGGCCGCACTATGTGTGTAAACTTTACCTGGGGGCTTCGTATACGGAAGCTTAATATAAATCACTTTAAGGGCTTCTTTCCCATCACACATGCGTTTCTTTTTCCATGTGTGCCTTTTCTTCACCATAATATGCATCGATATGACTTAAGACGTGGCCAAGCTGGGTTGCCTGGCTCCTGCGTTTATGCCCTATGTTCTCGTTAATTCGTCTAGGGCATAAAGGGAGCACCTTTGTGATTTTTACTGCCGGTTGAACCGGATGTGTACCTCAGACTGGGTGAAGCTGAAAGCTAGTTTCCTTAAGAGAATAATCAGTCGATGAACAAAAGATGTCTTTGTTTATTATAACATTAATCCCCAAAAGTTTCGTATCCTGCGCTTTGGTTCGCTGTCCGGACATGTGCCTTGACACATGCTTACCCAGGGAAAGGAACCCTTAACGGAACTATTCTCCTTGGAAGATGTTTCTTGCTAACCATGCAATATAACATAACTAGTTGGGTACTTGTCTGTTCAAGCACTTATGACCCCTACGCCTGGTCTCCACGCATACTCTGGTTTTATATAACCAAGCAGGTATTCGGACACACCCCGGACTTTAGGATCCGGGGGCTGAAGCGAAAGGGTCCGCCACGACAAATGATTTTAAATCCGGCTATGGGCTACTTATGTCCATCGAATTACACAGTCATTTGGACTGATTATATTCATCCTCTATACCATCCAACAGGCTATCTAACTTACAATCCGGTTGAGAATACTTTGTGGCTAACGCCACCTGGTCATATACCAGACTCACGGGAATTTCTTGCCCATCTGGCCCGGCCGGTCCAACTTCGGCCATATGGTTCGGGTCCAGCTTGGTGTAGCGCCTCTTCACCATCGCCCATGCTTCTCTTGCACCTTGCCGGTAGGCGGATATCTTCCACAAACGGAAGCGTTGCCGTGCTCCCTGAGGCATGTCCACAAGCCGCCCATGCCCTTTGGCAGGGAGCTTGATGGCCACAAAGACCGCGCAATGCCCTGCATCACCTGCCGAGCACGCTCGTGCAGTTGTGAGAGGTCCTGCAGTAAATCACCTTCAGATGTGGGCATCTCCTCCTTAGGGCAACCCGTCAGCATTCCTGCAAACATAACTTTTTCAATATGCTTCCTCGCCGAACTATACTACAGTTCGTTTAGGCACTTATGATAAATGCCGCGGCGAAGCCTTTTGTTCTCCTTCACGGAGTCCGCCAGCTGTGCGTGGACGTCTTTCAATTCCACGTCCAACCAAACATTGGCATCTTGGAGCATATTCTTATCATGCTTCACTTACGTCACGATGCGCTCACCGGCCTTTAGTTGCCACTGGAGATGCGACTCGTCCTCCCAGCCGCCCTCCGGATTTACTCCGGGGTTGTCTACATAACTCTCTGTTAAATTTGTCATACTAGACGCTTGCCAACTGGTGCATTTTCATATAATTCAGACAAATATTACCACACGAGGCCTTCTGGGATTCCTCTAGCTTGGCAACTGTGGCCCTCAGTTGAGTCTTGCACTCCTCTAGCTCCCGAGCCAATTGCTCATTCTTATCAACAAGAACCTGCGCATGAATTGATACTTAAAACTGTTGTTTCAACCGTTTCAAGTCTCAGGGGCTACTACTATATACATGCTCTCAAGCTTCCTTACCCGTATATCTTTGGTATACTAGACTGTCGCCCGGGCGAGTCCGCTTTGAGCAGCTCGGATGTATTCGTCTCCCGAATTGAAGGCATTAAACGCCTCTTCGGAGAAGATGTTGTTGCGAAGCACGGCCCGTCGACGCCGACGATCCATGGCGCTCTCTACCTCCGAATTGGTGGCGGGGAGCATATCTGCGTCCTCTGTCGGAGGACTATGCGGCGTCGGCCCTATGTCCGCCTCCTCTCTTGAAGTTGGTCTTGGAGCCCGACTGATGGAGGCGTGGTTGGCAGGATCTCCGGATACAGTCTGGATACTCCTCTTCCTGCCAAAATGTATGAAGGGCGCTGTTATGCTTCAAATGACAACAAAATTGCATGACAGGTTGTTTTCTTACCTCTGTAGAGGCGTGTCGGTTCTAATCGCCTTCCTCTTGAGCCTACCCAATCCGGACTGCTGTGGCTGATGGGTCCCTAGGGGCTCGGCCCTGCGCTCCGAACGTCGCTTCTGCAAAAGCACGACATATCAGGGATAAGTTGTGACATCAGGAAAGAATTCTCTTCAGAGGATCGAGTTTTCGTCTTGGCTTACGCGCGATGAAGGTAACAGTACGAGATAATCGGCGGTAATAACCACTGGGGCACCGTCACGGCTCACCCGATAAAATATCCCGTCGACAAGCTCCACGGCTGCATCTGGGTCTTCTTTGAGTCCTGGATCCATGGTCCTTTCGGGGTCCTCTGGCTGCGGAGAAGGGCTGGTGATTCCTTCCACGTCCCTCCTCAGATCCTGCTTGGAAATATCAACGCAGGTGAACATTAGCAAAGAACGCCACAATGAGTGAAGCGATAAAATAAATAACGACTTACCCAGTTTGGGGGATTGTACATGGATAATCCGTCTCGCGGTTTGATATGGAGGAATTCCTCCTCTTCTCCTTTGTACAGGTCGGACAGTATCCTTGCCAGAGCGGTGGGGGAGTCCGGACCCTTACGGCCGCACCGGGTGGCATCGTCTGTCCCGTTGTAGTGCCACATGGGATTCCTCTGATATTGAAGCGGCTGCACTCCGTGCATTATACATATTGCCATCACCTCGACTATCGTCATTCCGGATTTGGCCAGTAACTTTATCATGTTCATGAGGAAATATACTTCCCTGGAATCCTCTTCTTGGGGGCCTCGGGGGCGCCAGCTTAGACGCGCCCTCGGCGGAGAGTTACTAAACTTGGGGAGTCCTGTCCGGATTGGATCCGGAAGAGGAGCGTCGTCAATATAAAATCACTCTGAAGCCCAGTTGTCTGGAACCTTCTTGGGAGTACCGGACAAATATCCGGTCTCAGCAATACGCCATACTTCGGCCCCGCCCACTTGACATAGGGATTCTCCCTGGTTGCGGGGGACAAGGCAGAACAACTTCTTCCACAATCCGAAATGAGCCTCACAGCCTAGAAATAGCTTGCAAAGGGCGACGTACCCTGCTATATGCAGTATGGCGGCTGGGGTTAGATTGTGCAGCTGGAGGCCGTAGGACTCCAGAAGCCCGTGAAGGAATGGATGAATAGGAAACCCGACGCCCCTTAACAGATGCGGAATTAAGCATATTCGCTCCTCTGGAGACGGATTGGGGGATCTCTCCGCTTGTTCTCCGCCGTTATAGGTGGCCACTCCGGCTCGCACTGTTGGGGAACGTAGTAATTTCAAAAAAATTCCTACGCACACGCAAGATCATGGTGATGCATAGCAACGAGAGGGGAGAGTAATGTCCACGTACCCTCGTAGACCGTAAGCGGAAGCGTTATGACAACGCGGTTGATGTAGTCGTACGTCTTCACGATCCGACCGATCCAAGTACCGAACGTACGGCACCTCCGAGTTCAGCACACGTTCAGCTCGATGACGATCCCCGGACTCCGATCCAGCAAAGTGTCGGGGATGAGTTCCGTCAGCACGACGGCATGGTGACGATGATGATGCTCTACCGGCGCAGGGCTTCGCCTAAACACCGCGACGATATGACCGAGGTGGAATATGGTGGAGGGGGGCACCGCACACGGCTAAGGAATGATCCGTAGATCAACTTGTGTCATGGGGTGCCCCCCTGCCCCCGTATATAAAGGAGCAAGGGGGGAGGAGGCCGGCCCTAGGAGGGAGCGCGCCAAGTGTGGAGTCCTACTAGGACTCCCTAGTCCTAGTAGGATTCCACCTCCCTTGTTGGAGTAGGAGAAGGGGAAAGAGGGGGAGAGGAAGAAGGAAAAGGGGGGCTGCGCCCCTTGTCCAATTCGGACCAGAGGGGGGGCGCAGGCCTCCTTCCTTTTGGCCTCTCTCCTCTATTCCCGTATGGCCCAATAAGGCCCATATACTCCCCGGCGAATTCCTGTAACTCTCCGGTACTCCGAAAAATACCCAAATCACTCGGAACCTTTCCGAACTCCGAATATAGTCGTCCAATATATCGATCTTTACATCTCGACCATTTCGAGACTCCTCATCATGTCCCCAATCTCATCCGAGACTCCGAACTCCTTCGGTACATCAAAACTCATAAACTCATAATATAACTGTCATCGAAACCTTAAGCGTGCGGACCCTACGGGTTCGAGAACTATGTAGACATGACCTAGAAGTATTCTTGGTCAATAACCAATAGCGGAACCTGGATGCCCATGTTGGCTCCTACATATTCTACGAAGATCTTTATCGGTCAAACCGCATAACAACATACTTTGTTCCCTTTGTCATCGGCATGTTACTTGCCCGAGATTCGATCGTCGGTATCCAATACCTAATTCAATCTCGTTACCGGAAAGTCTCTTTACTCGTTACGTAATGCATCATTCCGTAACTAACTCACTAGCTACATTGCTTGCAAGGCTTATAGTGATGTGCATTACCGAGAGGGCCCAGAGATACCTCTCCGACAATCGGAGTGACAAATCCTAATCTTGAAATACGCCAAGCCAATATGTACCTTCGGAGACACCTGTAGTACTCCTCTATAATCACCCAGTTACGTTGTGACGTTTGGTAGCACCCAAAGTGTTCCTCCGGTAAATGGGAGTTGCATAATCTCATAGTCATAGGAACATGTATAAGTCATGAAGAAAGAAATAGCAACATACTAAGCGATCAAGTGCTAAGCTAACGGAATGGGTCAAGTCAATAATATCATTCTTCTAATGATGTGATCCCGTTAATCAAATGACAACTCATTTGTCCATGGCTAGGAAACATAACCATCTTTAATAAACGAGCTAGTCAAGTAGAGGCATACTAGTGACACTATGTTTGTCTATGTATTCACACATGTATTATGTTTCTGGTTAATACAATTCTAGCATGAATAATAAACATTTATCATGATATAAGGAAATAAATAATAACTTTATTATTGCCTCTAGGGCATATTTCCTTCAGTCTCCCACTTGCAGTAGTGTCAATAATCTAGTTCACATCATCATGTGATTCAACACCAATATTCACATATGTATGTGATTAACACCCATAGTTCACATCGTTATGTGATTAACACCCAAAGGGTTTACTAGAGTCAATAATCTAGTTCACATCGCTATGTGATTAACACCCAAAAGAGTACTAAGGTATGATCATGTTTTGTTCGTGAGAGGAGTTTAGTCAACGGGTCTGTCACATTCAGAGCCGTATGTATTTTGCAAATATTCTATGTCTACAATGCTCTGCACGGAGCTACTCTAGCTAATTACTGCCACTTTCAATATGTATCCAGATTGAGACTTAGAGTCATCTGGATCAGTGTAAAAAGTTTGCACCGATGTATCTTTTACGACAAATTCTTTTATCACCTCCATAATCGAGAAACATCTCCTTAGTCCTCACTAAGGATATTCTGGACCGCTCTCCAGTGATCTACTATTAGATCAAAATTGTATTCCTTTGCCAAACACAGAGCAAGGTATACAATAGGTCTGGTTCACAGCATAGCATACTTTATAGAACCTATGACTGAGGCATAGGGAATGACTTTTCATTCTCTTTCTATTTTCTGCCATAGTCGGGTCTTGAGTCTTACTCAACTTCACACCTTGCAACACAGGCAAGAACTCTTTCTTTGACTGTTCCATTTTGAACTACTTCAAAAAAATTATCAAGGTATGTACTCATTGAAAAACTTATCAAGCGTCTTGATCTACCTATATAGATCTTGATGCTCAATGTGTAAGCAGCTTCACCGAGGTCTTGCTTTGAAAAACTCTTATTCAAGTATCCTTTCATGCTATCTAGAATTTCTATATCATTTCCAATCAACAATATGTCATCCACATATAATATTAGAAATGCTACAGAGCTCCCACTCACTTTCTTATAAATACAGGCTTCTTCAAAAGTCTGTATAAAACCATATGCTTTGATCAACTCATCAAAGCATATATTCCAACTCCGAGATGCTTGCACCAGTCCATAGATGGATCGCTGGAGCTTGCACAATTTTTTAGCACCTTTAGGATTGACAAAACCTTCTGGTTGCATCATATACAACTCTTCTTTAAGAAAACCATTAAGGAATGACGTTTTGACATCCATTTGCCAGATTTCATAAATGTGGCAATTGCTAACATGATTCGGACAGACTTAAGCATCGCTACAGTTGAGAAAATCTCATTGTAGTCAACACCTTGAACTTGTAGAAAAACCTTTTTGCAACAAGTCGAGATTTTTAGATAGTAATAATACTATCAGCACATGTCTTCTTCTTGAAGATCCATTTAATCTCAATGTCTCGCCGATCATTGGTCAAGTCAATCAAAGTCCATACTTTTTTTTCATACATGGATCTTATCTCAGATCTCATGGCCTCAAGCCATTTTGCGGAATCTGGGCTCATCATCGCTTCTTCATAGTTTGTAGGCTCGTCATTGTCTAGTAACATAACTTTCAGAACAGGATTACCGTACCACTCTAATGCGGATCTTACTCTAGAAGACCTACGAGGTTCTGTAGTAACTTAATCTGAAGTTTCATGATCATCATCATTAACTTCCTCATTAATTGGTGTAGTAGTCACAGGAACAGATTTCTGTGATGAACTACTTTCAAATAAGGGAGCAGGTACAGTTACCTCATCAAGTTCTACTTTCCTCCCACTCACTTCTTTCGAGAGAAACTCCTTCTCTAGAAAGGATCCATTCTTAGCAACGAATGTTTTGCCTTTGGATTTGTGCTAGAAGGAGTACCCAATCGGTTTCATTTGGGTATTCTATGAAGACGCACTTCTCCGATTTGGGTTCGAGCTTATCAGGTTGAAAACCTTTTTCATATAAGCATCGCAACTCCAAACTTTAAGAAACGATAGCTTAGGTTTACTGCTAAACCATAGTTCATACGGTGTCGTCTCAACGGATTGAGATGGTGCCCTTTTTAAACGTGAATGCAGCTGTCTCTAATGCACAACCCCAAAACGATAGTGGTAAAACCGATAAGAGACATCATAGATCGCACCATATCCAATAAAGTGCGGTTACGACGTTCGGACACACCATAACGTTGTGGTGTTCCAGCTGGCGTGAGCTGTGAAACTATTCCACATTGTTTTAATTGAAGACCAAACTCGTAACTCAAATATTCGTCTCCGCGATCAGATCATAGAAACTTTATTTTCTTGTTACGATGATTTTTCCACTTCACTATGAAATTCTTTGAACCTTCCAATTATTTCAGACTTATGTTTCATGAAGTAGATATACCCATATCTGCTCAAATCATTTTGTGAAGGTCAGAAAATAACGATACTTGCCATGAGCATCAACACTCATTGGATCGCATACATCGGTATGTATTATTTCCAATAAGTCAGTAGCTTGTTCCATTGTTCCGGAGAACGGAGTTTTTAGTCATGTTGCCCAAAAGGTATGGTTCGCAAGCATCAAATGATTCATAACCAAGTGATTCGGAAAATCCATCTTTATGGAGTTTCTTCATGCGCTTTACACCGATATGACCCAAACGGCAGTGCCACAAATAAGTTGCAGTATCATTATCAACTTTGCATCTTTTGGCATCAATATTATGAATATGTGTATCACTACGATCGAGATCCAACAAACTATTTTCATTGGGTGTATGACCATCAATGGTTTTATTCATTTAAACAGAACAACAATTATTCTCTGATTTTAAATGAATAACCGTATTGCAATAAACATGATCAAATCATATTCATGCTCAACGCAAACACCAAATAACATTTATTTAGGTTCAACACTAATCCCGAAAGTATAGGGAGTGTGCGATGATGATCCTATCAATCTTGGAACCACTTCCAACACACATCGTCACTTCACCCTCAACTAGTTTCTGTTTATTCTGTAACTCTTGTTTCGAGTTACTAATCTTAGCAACCGAACAAGTATCAAATACTCAGGGGTTACTATAAACACTAGTAAGGTACACATCAATAACATGTATATCAAATATACCCTTGTTCACTTTGCCATCCTTCTTATCCACCAAATATTCAAGGCATTTCCGCTTCTCATGACCATTTCCTTTGCAGTATAATCACTCAGTTTCAGGCTTTGGTCCAGCTTTGGGCTTCTTCGCGGGAGTGACAACTTGCTTGCAATTCTGCTTGAAGTTCCCTTTCTTTCCCTTTGCCCTTTTCTTGAAACTAGTGGTCTTGTTAATCATCAACACTTGATGCCCTTTCTTGATTTCTACCTTCGTCGATTTCAGCATCACGAAGAGCTCGGGAATCGTTTTTGGCATCCCTTGCATTATAGTTCATCACGAAGTTCTACTAACTTGGTGGTGGTGACTAGAGAATTCTGTCAATCACTATCTTATCTGGAAGATTAACTCCCACTTGATTCAAGCGATTGTAGTACCCAGACAATCTGAGCACATGCTCACTAGTTGAGCGATTCTCCTCCATCTTTTAGCTATAGAACTTGTTGGAGACTTCATATCTCTCAACTCGGGTATTTTCTTGAAATATTAACTTCAATTCCTGGAACATCTCATATGGTCCATGACGCTCAAAACGTCTTTGAAGTCCCGATTCTAAGCCGTTAAGCATGGTGCACTAAACTATCAAGTAGTCATCATATTGAGCTAGCCAAACGTTCATAACGTCTGCATCTGCTCCTGCAATAGGTTTGTCACCTAGCGGTGCATCAAGGACATAATTCTTCTGCGCAGCAATGAGGATAACCCTCAGATCACGGATCCAATCCGCATCATTGCTACTAACATTTTTCAACACAATTTTCTCTAGGAACATATCAAAATAAACATATGAAAGCAACAACGCAAGCTATTGATCTACAACATAATTTGCAAAATACTACTAGGACTAAGTTCATGATAAATTTAAGTTCAGTTAATCATATTACTTAAGAACTCCCACTTAGAAAGACATCCCTCTAATCCTCTAAGTGATCACGTGATCCAAATCAACTAAACCATAACCGATCATCACGTGAAATGAAGTAGCTTTCAATGGTGAACATCATTATGTTGATCATATCTACTATATGATTCATGCTCGACCTTTCGGTCTCCGTGTTCCGAGGCCATATCTGCATATGCTAGGCTCGTCAAGTTTAACCTGGGTATTCCGCGTGTGCAAAACTGGCTTGCACCCATTGTAGATGGACGTAGAGCTTATCACACCCGATCATCACGTGGTGTCTGGGCATGACGAACTTTGGCAATGGTGCATACGCAGGGAGAACACTTCTTGATAATTAGTGAGAGATCATCTTATAATGCTACCGTCAAACAAAACAGAATAAGATGTATAATAGATAAACATGATATGCAATCAAAATATGTGACATGATATGGCCATGATCATCTTGCGCCTTTGATCTCCATCTCCAAAGTACTGTCATGATCTCTATCGTCACCGGCACGACACCATGATCTTCATCATCTTGATCTATATCAATGTGTCGTCACATGGTCGTCTCGCCAACTATTTCTCTTGCAACTATTGCTATCGCATAGTGATAAAGTAAAGCAATTATTTGGCACTTGCATCTTATGAAACAAAGAGACAACCATAGAGCTTCTGCCAGTTGCCGATAACTTCAACAAAACATGATCATCTCATACAACAACTTATATCTCATCACGTCTTGACCATATCACATCACAACATGCCCTGCAAAAACAAGTTAGACGTCCTCTACTTTGTTGTTGCAAGTTTTACGTGGCTGCTACGGGCTGAGCAAGAACCGTTCTTACCTACGCATCAAAACCACAACGATAGTTCGTCAAGTTGGTGCTGTTTTAACCTTCTCAAGGACCGGGCGTAGCCACACTCGGTTCAACTAAAGTTGGAGAAACTAACACCCGCTAGTGACCTGTGTGCAAAGCATGGCGGTAAAACCAGTCTCGCGTAAGCGTACGCGTAATATTGGTCCGGGCCGCTTCATCCAACAATACCGCCGAACCAAAGTATGACATGCTGGTAAGCAGTATAACTTGTATCGCCCACAACTCACTTGTGTTCTACTCGTGCATATAACATCAACGCATAAAACCTAGGCTCGGATGCCACTGTTGGGGAACGTAGTAATTTCAAAAAAATTCCTACGCACACGCAAGATCATGGTGATGCATAGCAACGAGAGGGGAGATTAATGTCCACGTACCCTCGTAGACCGTAAGCGGAAGTGTTATGACAATGCGGTTGATGTAGTCGTACGTCTTCACGATCCGACCGATCCAAGTACCGAACGTACGGCACCTCTGAGTTCAGCATACGTTCAGCTCGATGACGATCCCCGGACTCAGATCCAGCAAAGTGTCGGGGATGAGTTCAGTCAGCACGACGGCGTGGTGACAATGATGATGCTCTACCGGCGCAGGGCTTCGCCTAAACACCGCGACGATATGACCGAGGTGGAATATGGTGGAGGGGGGCACCGCACACGGCTAAGGAACGATCCATAGATCAACTTGTGTCATGGGGTGCCCCCTGCCCCCGTATATAAAGGAGCAAGGGGGGAGGAGGCCGGCCCTAGGAGGGGGCGCGCCAAGTGTGCAGTCCTACTAGGACTCCCTAGTCCTAGTAGGATTCCACCTCCCTTGTTGGAGTAGGAGAAGGGGAAAGAGGGGGAGAGGAAGAAGGGAAGGGGGGCTGCGCCCCTTGTCCAATTCCGACCAGAGGGGGGGGGAGCAGGCCTCCTTCCTTTTGGCCTCTCTCCTCTATTCCCGTATGGCCCAATAAGGCCCATATACTCCCCAGCGAATTCCCGTAACTCTCCGGTACTCCGAAAAATACCCGAATCACTCGGAACCTTTCCGAACTCCGAATATAGTCGTCCAATATATCAATCTTTATGTCTCGACCATTTCGAGACTCCTCGTCATGTCCCCGATCTCATCCGGGACTCCGAACTCCTTCGGTACATCAAAACTCATAAACTCATAATATAAATGTCATCGAAACCTTAAGCGTGCGGACCCAACGGGTTCGAGAACTATGTAGACATGACCTAGAACTATTCTTGGTCAATAACCAATAGCGGAACCTGGATGCCCATATTGGCTCCTACATATTCTACGAAGATCTTTATCGGTCAAACCGCATAACGACATACTTTGTTCCCTTTGTCATCGGCATGTTACTTGCCCGAGATTCGATCGTCGGTATCCAATACCTAGTTCAGTCTCGTTACCGGCAAGTCTCTTTACTCGTTACGTAATGCATCATTCCGTAACTAACTCATTAGCTACATTGCTTGCAAGGCTTATAGTGATGTGCATTACCGAGAGGGCCCAGAGATACCTCTCCGACAATCGGACTGACAAATCCTAATCTCGAAATACGCCAACCCTACATGTACCTTCGGAGACACCTGTAGTACTCCTTTATAATCACCCAGTTACGTTGTGACGTTTGGTAGCACCCAAAGTGTTCATCCGGTAAACGGGAGTTGCAGAATCTCATAGTCATAGGAACATGTATAAGTCATGAAGAAAGCAATAGCAACATACTAAATGATCAAGTGCTAAGCTAATGGAATGGGTCAAGTCAATCATATCATTCTTCTAATGATGTGTTCCCATTAATCAAATGACAACTCATTTGTCCATGGCTAGGAAACATAACCATCTTTAATAAACGAGCTAGTCAAGTAGAGGCATACTAGTGACACTATGTTTGTCTATGTATTCACACATGTATTATGTTTCCGGTTAATACAATTCTAGCATGAATAATAAACATTTATCATGATATAAGGAAATAAATAATAACTTTATTATTGCCTCTAGGGCATATTTCCTTCACGCACAGGGACCATGAATGCCGGCGGGAGGAGCCCTTGGGTTTGTAGCTTTATCAAACGGCTATGGGAAACTGAACACTCTTCCCAGTCTCCCGGCTTGGGGCAAGGGGAGCGAGCAGAAGAGTTGCGATGACCGGCCATGCTGGAATGGTTTTTTCTGGGCGCTCTATTGGATGCTTGCTCGAAGACGGAGAGTGAGGTTTGGATCTGGGAATCCCCGTCTCTTCAAATAGGCGGCCAGCCCGAAGGACCAAGGGTGGCAAATACAAAAATGCATCGACTCCTCACATTCGTTCGACACGTGGAAATGGTCATTATTGATACACAGAAGCCGAGGAGTATAACATTGATGTAGATGCCAGACACGGTTCGTCGTGATGGGAACCTTGGAGTATTCGGAGAAGGAACCCGCCTTGCAATGCTGAAGACAAGACTGCGCGCCGGACTCATCGTCATTGAAGCCTGGTTCAGGGGCTACTGAGGGAGTCCTAGATAAGGGGGTATCCGGACAGCCGGACTATATTCATCGTCCGGACTGTAGAAGCATCAAGATACAAGACTCAAGACTTCGGCTCGTGTCCGGATGGGACTCTCCTTTGTGTGGAAGACAAGCTTGGCGATCCGAATATTATATTTCCTTCCGTGTAATCGAATCCATGTAAACCCTAACTCTCTGGTGTCCATATAAACCGGAGAGCATGGTCCTTAGAAGGCCGATCACAATTACAATCATACCATCATAGGCTAGCTCTTAGGGTTTAGCCTCTACGATCTCGTGGTAGATCTACTCTTATATTCCACATATCTTCAATATTAATCAAGCAAGAAGTAGGGTTTTACCTCCATCGAGAGGGCCCGAACCTGGGTAAACATTGTGTCCCTTGCTTCCTGTTACCATCAGCCTAAGACGCACAGATCGGGCCTCCCTACCCGAGATCCGCCGGTTTTGACACCGACACCTACCTCTGAAGAAACTGACAAGCTAACACTATCGATCCTACACGGATAAAAATGCCTACCTCTGAAGAAACTGACAAGCTACACTATCGATCCTACACGGATAAATAGCGGATCACGCACGTACAACCTCCTTTCCGGTTTGCAGGGCTCAATTCAAGAAACGACCTACTCGATCCTACACGAATAAATAGCGGATCACGCACGTACTAGTACCTCCTTTTCGGTTTGCAGGGCTTAATTCAAACTTCTCACCAACTAAGGTACTCCCTCCGTCCGGGTTTATTAGTCCCGTGAGCAAAGGAGCAAGACCAAGGCATGGCATGATGGCAATAATTAACGGCATGCAGAAGTTTAAGCCTAATTAATTCCAGCGATTTAAGTGGTTGCATGCGTGCCCTCGGCTGTGACTCGTTGCACGCTGCTTCGCGTACTGCCTGCGAGTGATTCTGAGTGCCTGCATGCAACCGACCGTAATTAAGGCAGCTAACTGATGCGAAAAAAGATATGCTTTAATTGTTGCAGCTTTTTAAATCTGTGGAATCATTATTGACAAGGAGGGAGATGATTCCAGTGCACTCATTTGACCGCCATGCTCGCGTGCGACCCAGATGGGATGGGACAGCACAGTCATAATTTCAGTTTCCCTAGTTTTCCACGGCAAGCTGGCGTGCTAAGACATTATGCATTAAATTCCGATGACTGTCGCGCTACCTTCCCCCTATAAGTACTGTTTCCTAGCCTTCTCCGGTGCCACCATGACCCAACTCACCATATCCTCATAAGCCCCCACCAGCCCGACATCGCTCGCCACGTCCGCCATGCCCCCGCCCATCCGCGGTAGGCGATGCCGGAGGCGGTGACCGCCGGAACTAGTGTTCGGTTTTTCACCGAAAGGCAGACGGAGGGAGGAGGCATTCTATCTGTCTTTAGATGGCAATGCGCAGATCGAGGAGTTGTTGGAGCACGACCGCATGGCGGAGGAGCAGGAGTTGTTGGAGCGCGACCGCCTGGCGAAGGAGCAGCGTATCGCCGATTTGCGCCGCCAGCGGGACATGGAGCAGCAGCGCACCGATGCTCCGAGTGGCGAGCAGAGTGCCCGCAACTGGGCCGACTACGTGGAGGTCGGCACCCGGCAAATAGCCCTGGAGGCTGTCGGGCACGCACGCGTTTGCGACACCGATCTTTACTACCAACTCGTCAAGTGGGTTTCCCGCTTGGAAGCCGAAGATTCAGTGGACCACGCCGGCATGGAAAGGGCCAACGCGTGTGAGCAACGCGCCCTATCGCACCTCTGGCAAGTCCGAGGCGAGGCGCAGGACGCCGGTGCCGGCGTTTAGCATGTACGACAGATGGCGGCTGGCATCGTCTAGTTAGCTAAGAGTAAGTTAGTACTTGTACGCTACTAGAGTATTAGTGGGAGTAGATAGTTAACTTGGCTATGATGGTTGTCAACGTGGAAGTTCAGTACTCTATATGTGGATCAAACCTGTTACTTTGCTCTGAATGTTGAACTTTCCATTTGAACGTATGGAATGGGCTATTAGTTTTTTAAATGGGTTTTATTTGTCCTCCACGGGTTTAGAGGCTGACTTGTGGGCCTAGCAAGTTAACGCGTACACAATCAGGAGATGATTGTGGAGAGGATGATAGAAGGGACCCGCCAAGGTCATGGCAGTACGCAAGAAAGTGCCTCCTTATTTCAAGCCAATAAAAAAATGGCTCCTCCTAGTGGATTTCTGACATCTGGGTCCCATGCCATTGTCAACATAGTCAATAAACGAGAGAATTGCACAACAGCGGCTAGCACCAGGGACCCAGCAGCTCGCCCAGTTATTTTGGTTTTGGGTTAATTTGATAAATGCCACTCCAAATCTGGTGTATCCGAGAAATGCCACTACAATTTCGAAACTTTGAAAAATGCCATTTCATGCCATTTCTAGTGGCATTTTTCGAAGTCTGGAGTGGTGTTTTTCAAAGTTTGCAAACTGCAGTGGCGTTTTTCAAAGTTTGCAAAAATTGCAGTGACATTTTTCAAAGTTTGGAAATTGTAGTGGCATTTTTATGAATTGCCATAATTGGAGTGGCATTTATCTAATTTGTTTTTGAGACGGAAGCAAGGTGTCAACTAGGCTGTGCGGGACACTCTGGCCAGTCTAGACAGCCTTTTCTTTTATGTTTACCATAGACCAGCCCAGTAGTTTCTTTTTCTTTCTGAAAATGGCTAGCCCAGTTTTTTTTTGTGATTTGTCAAGTAAGTCGCTTTATCAGGCCTGTTGGGCTGCAAATCTTTCAAGACGAGGAGAGCTTCATTCGGCTGGCCGAGAAAATGTCCTATCAGTAATGAGAAATGGGCTGTACATTTTTAGAACACATCAAACCGGCAATTAGTTTCAAATATCTTTTTTTTCATTTCGAGATTTTAAATTGCATTGATTTTTATGCGTGGACAATTTATTGGATTTTATATTGATATACATTTATTTTTAAAATTAGTCTGAATGTGACTCGAAATTTCGGGATTAAAAACAGTTTAGACCGCACCGACATATGCAAAATTTCGTATAATTTATTAACCGTGGCCACAATATGGGTTGTAAAGCTAACAAAAAGAATATGGGCTCCAAAAAAACCCGTAAGAATTAGCAAATGGGCTGTAAATTATTTGAAATAATGGCAAATGGGTTGTATGCGGTTTTCCACAGATTTGAGGCTTTCCACAGATGGCCTATATACTGTTGGATGTCCATCCAACGGCTGTCGTGCTTCTTCAATCTCTGCTCTTCCTGCTCCAGCCGCTCAAACAAGCACCAACGGGACTGCCTGCTCCCTCTTCCCCACGGCCGACTGTGCTGTCGCGCAGGCCTCACCACCCCACCGTACTCCCATCGCTGGCCTAGGCATCCCTCTACTCACCCATAGTCCGACACATGCTGTTATTCTCCGGTGACGGCAGACGAACCAATAAACCCTCATACAGTCATACTCCCCTCCGCGTGGGAAACAACTGTCGAGTCTTCCCTACCTCCGTGTCGTTCCCTTCCTAGGCCTCGCAGTCGTCCACCACTCTGGTGCTCTCGGCGCAGCCTGGTCAATGTGGTCAATGACCAACATGCATCTGAAGTGGACTGTACGTGGAGAAGCCGACAGCTGGGTCCACGGCCGCATGCAAGGAAATGCCTCCTTATTACGCGCAAAATAATGATTCCTCCACCTGACATCTGGGACCCATCAACAGGGCCTCTGTATTTCACGAAAAAAATGTTACCGCCGCTGACAGCTCGGACCCACCAGCTATATCTTCGCACGCAAGGAAGTGCCTCCTTATTACGCACAAAAAAATGAATACTCCCCCTTATAGCTAGGACCCAGTATAGTGGGCCTACTAAGTTGACGGGGATGAAGGGATTTGTCAACTTAGTCAATATGCACGATTCTAGCTCGACTGATCGTACGATATCCATCCAACGGCCCTGGTGCTTCTTCAACCTCTGCTCTGCTTGCTCCAGCCGCCCAAAGCAGCGCCGGTCGTGCCTCCTGCTCCTGCCTTCCGTGGTCGGTTGTGCTGCCGCGGAGGCCTCACCGCCCCCATACTACTCCCACCGCTGGCCAGGCCATCACTCCACTCCACTCACCCACACCCCTTGTTATTCTGCGGCGACGGCAGCGCAGCCGAACCAGTGAACCCTCGTACTCCTCTCCACGTGGGTATCCACTGCCGCATCTTCCCAGGCTCCGCATCATCCCTTTCCTAGGCCTCGCCGTCGTCCATCTCCGTGGTGCTCTCGGCGCGGCGTGGTCAATGTGGTCAACAACCGAATTCCATCAGAAGAATACATTACGTGTAGAGGCTGACAGCTGGGTCCACGACAGCCGCAAGGAAGTTCCTCCTTATTACGCGGAAAATAATTATTCCTCCACCTGACAGCAAGGACCCACTGGACGGGCCAACAGTATTTCGTGAAAAAAACATTTGCCCCTGACTGCTGGGACCCACCCGACGGGCCATCGTATTTCGCGAAAAAAACGTTCCCGCTGCTGTCAGCTCGGACCCACCGGAAGTGCCTCCGTATTACGCTCAAAAAAATGAATACCCCCTGCTAGCTGGGACCCACCTTGGTGGGAGGTTAACTTGTGGGCCTACTAAGTTGACGGGGACGGAGGGCTTTGTCAACTTAGTCAATATAAACGATTCTAGCTCCAGTGACCGTACGATGTCCATCCAACGACCGTAGTGCTTCTTCAACCTCTGGTCTTCTTGCTCTAGCCGCCCAAAGTAGTGTCGGTCGTGCCGCATGCTCCTGCCTCCCGTGGCCGGATGTGCTACCGTGGAGGCCTCACCGCCCCCTACTATTCCCACCGCTGGCCAGGCCCTACGGCGACGATAACCTCACACCGCAGCCAAACCAGTGAACCCTCGTACTCCTCTCCACGCGGGCTTCCACTACCGCGTCTTCCCCGGCTCCACCTCGTCCCCTTCCTAGGCCTCGCCGTTGTCCACCGCCCTGGTGCTCTCGGCGCGGTGTGGTCAACGTGATCAAGGAACGACTTTGACGTGGACTGTACATGGAGAGGCTGACAGCTGGGTCCACGGCCGCAGCAAGGAAGTGCCTCCTTATTACGTGGAAAATAATTATTCCTCCACCTGACAGCGGGGACCCACCGGACGGCACCCTGTATTTCTTGAGAAAAGTTTCCTCCTGACTATTGGGACCCACCAGCTACATCTTCGCACGCAAGGAAGTGCGTCCGGGCAAAAAAAAACGATTCGCCCCCCTGACTGCTGGGACCCACCAGCTACATCTTCGCACGCAAGGAAGTGCGTCTGGGCAAAAAAAACCAAAACAATTCACCCCCCTGACTGCTAGGACCCACCAGCTACATCTTCGCATGCAAGGAAGTGTCTGACAGTCGGGACCTACCTGGTCGAAGCGTATGTAGCGTTGTCATTCTGGTCGCGAACGTGTACGTACATATATACGGGTCGATGTAGAGGCGCACACGTGTCGTAGTAGAGGCGCGTACGTGTCGTAGTAGAGGCACGCACGCAGCATTTACATGTACGTACATCGGCCAGGGTGCAAGAAAGAAAATACGGCCACGTACGTACATACGGGCGGGGTCTCGAACGCCTACTCGCGCATACGTACGACGAGGGCTCATGTACATGGCTAGGTCGGAACGGAGAAACAGTGTTGTCGTCGTGTTCATGGGGAGGCAACAGAATGCGTCGTGTTCATGGGGAGGCAATAGAATGCGTCGTGTTCATCGAGAGGCAACGGAACGCGTGGGAGCCAACCGGCTGGGTCAGAACGGAATGCGTGGTCGTGTTCGTCGGGAGGGCTTGGACGGAACAGGCGATGGAAACGAGGCCTGGCGTACCGCACCACAGAGGAAACGGACCTCCTACGTTCGAAACGGGGTCCTGTTGATCGGGAGGGGTGTGGCGTACCACAAAACAGAGGAAACGGACCTCCTACGGTCGAAACAGGGTTCCTGTTGATCAGGAGGGGTGTGGCTTACCGCAAAACGGACGAAACGGACTTATGTTGGAGCGCTACGGTCGAAACAGGGGTCCTGTTCATCGGGAGGGGTGTGGCGTACCGCAAAACGGGACTCCACGGGATACTGTTCATCTCCACCATCGACCTCCTCCAGCCTCCACGGGCTCCAGTTCATCCAGCCTCCACCGTGCGCTACTCCACCAGCTACTGTTCAACCACCCCTCCACCGTCTACTGTTCATCCAGCCCTTCACACCACGGGGTCCTATTCAACCACCCCTCCACGGGCACCCCTCCACTGTCTACTGTTCATCCAGCCCTCCACCACACCACGGGGTCCTGTTCATCCAGAGGCAACGCCACCGCTCACTGTTCATCC
>NC_041391.1:131811753-131846569 GCF_002162155.2 Triticum dicoccoides
GTTCATCCAATCGATCGGCTTCAGTTAGTAGCGAGTAGCAAAGGAATCGCTCGATCGGGTTTAGTTAACAGCCATCGTTCGATTGCTCGGGTTCAGTAACGGATAGCCTGAAGTGCAATCGCTCGGGTTCAGTTAGAGCCCAATGCCTCGCTCGGGTTCAGTTAGAGCCAACGCCTCGCAAACACGCGCGTACGTGTACGAGAGAAACGCGCATCGCTCGGCCCCCGACCTCCCACCGTAACCGGCAACTCCCCGAAAATTTCCTCCCCCTCGCTTCTACCATGGTTTCTTCCGTCATGGAAGGCCCAAAGAATGTCATGCAGCTGCGTCTCCGCCCCGCCCAGGACGAAAAGCCCATTTTCTGTCATGATTTTTTGTCATAGAAGTAGGAGCCCACCACATCTATGATGATACCGGGTTTTGTCACAATTATCGTCATAGAAGTGTCATATGTATGATAGAAATTTTTTTCGTTCGGCCCAAAATCTCACGGATGTTTCTTTTTTTTATAGTGAGGGTCCAGCGTGTCGGGCTGCAACGCGAACGCGACAAGAGGGATCTACAGTCAAAACCGATTGACCGGTCGTCACTGGAACCACTATTCACACCAGAACCTTCGCTGCTCGGCCTACACCATCCACTGCCCTAAAACCACACCTAATCTTCAACCCATTCCCCCACCTTTCGATCCCCTAGCCCGTATCAAGCATCCCCTAGTTCGCCGGAAAGCCATGGTGCGCCGCAAGATCAATTAGTACAAGATGCTGACACCGGAGCGTGATACGTCTGCAACGTATCTATGAATTTTGATTGTTCCATGCTATTATATTACCCGTTTTGGATGTTTATGGGCTTTACTCTACTCTTTTCTATCATTTTTGGGACTAACCTACTAACCGGAGGCCCAGCCTGAATTGTTGTTTTTTACCTATTTCAGTGTTTCGAAGAAAAGGAATATCAAACGGAGTCCAAACGGAATGAAACCTTTGGGAGCGATCTTTTTGGAACAAACGAAATCCAGGAGACTTGGAGTGGACGTAAAGAAGCAGTCGAGGCGTCCACGAGGGTGCAAGGCGCGCCCTAGGGGGGTGGGCGCACCCCCACCGTCGTGGGCCCCTCGTGGCTCGCCTGACCGACCTACTTCGCCTATATATACCTCCATACCCTGAAAACATTGGGGAACACCACGATAACTATTTCCACCACCGCAACCTTCTGTACCTGTGAGATCCCATCTTGGAGCCTTTTCCGGCGCTCCACCGAAGGGGGAATCAATCACGGACGGCTTCTACATCATCACCAAGGCCTCTCCGATGAGTTGTGAGTAGTTTACCATAGACCTTATGGTCCATAGTTATTAGCTAGATGGCTTCTTCTCTCTCTTTGAATCTCAATACAAAGTTCTCCTCGATCTTCTTGGAGATCTATTCGATGTAACTCTTTTTGTGGTGTGTTTGTTGAGATCCGATGAATTGTGGGTTTATGATCAAGTTTATCTATGAGAAATATTTGAATCTCCTATGTATGATTTGTTATCTTTGCAAGTCTCTTTGAATTATCAGTTTGGTTTGTCCTACTAGATTGATCTTTCTTGCGATGGGAGAAGTGCTTAGCTTTGGGTTCAATCTTGCGATTTGCTTTCCTAGTGACAGCAGGGGCAACAAGGCACGTATTGTATTGTTGCCATCGAGGATAAAAAGATGGGTTTTATATCATATTTCTTGAGTTTATACCTCTACATCATGTCATCTTGCCTAATGCATTACTCAGTTCTTATGAACTTAATACTCTAGATGCATGCTGGATAGCGGTCGATGTGTGGAGTAATAGTATTAGATGCAGGCAGGAGTCGGTCTACTTGTCACGGACGTGATGCCTATATACATGATCATGCCTAGATAATATCGTAACTATGCACTTTTCTATCAATTGCTCGACAGTAATTTGTTCACCCACCGTAATACTTATGCTATCTTGAGAGCAGCCACTAGTGAAACCTATGGCCCCCGGGTCTATCTTTTATCATATAAGTTTCTGCTCTACTTTGTTTTTCAATCTTTACTTTCCAATCTATATCATAAGAATACCAAAAATATTTATCTTATCTTATTATCTCTATCAGATCTCACTTTCGCAAGTGTCGTGAAGGGATTGACAACCCCTTTATCGCGTTGGTTGTGAGGTTCTTGTTTGTTTGTGTAGGTACGAGGGACTTGTGAGGAGCCTCCTACTAGATTGATACCTTGGTTCTCAAAAACTAAGGGAAATACTTACGCTACTTTGCTACATCGCCCTTTCCTCTTCAAGGGAAAACCAACGCAGTGCTCAAGAGGTAGCAAGAAGGATTTGTGGCACCATTGCCGGGGAGGTCTTTGCTCAAGTCATGACATACCAAGTACCCATCACAAACTCATCTCCCTCGCATTACATTATTTGCCATTTGCCTCTCGTTTTCCTCTCCCCCTCTTCACCCTTGCCGTTTTATTCGCCTTCTTATTTCTCGTTCTCCCCTCTTTTTCACTTGCCTCTTGTGTGCTCATGTGTTGGATCGTTTATCTCGTCGTCATGGCTAGTCCTCCTATCACTGTTAGTACTCTTGATCATGAAGTTATTAATTTTAAACAAAGGAAGGAATAAAATCTAAAAGATGCTTGGCATAGAATTTGCAATGCTCAAAATAGATCTGCTAGGAAACAATCTACTTCTGTTCTTCTTCGCAATTTTTATGTAGGCATTACTCCTTGGTATAAAATCTAAAAGATACTTGGCACACTTTTGATGCTTATAATGATATGTTAGATTTTTTTGGTCCACCACCTCTCTTGGTTAATGGAACTGTCTTAACTCTAGAACATGTGATGCAAAGGCTTGAAATTATTGAAAATAAAGTTGCCACTGTTGAGTTAATTGAAAATTTGGATAAAAAGATCCACAATCAAATCACCCAAATTTGGATAAAGAACCTATAGTTAATGAAAGAATCGGTAAACTTGAGGATATTATTACCAACTTAGGGCTGCCTTTTCATCCGTGAAAAATACTCCAACTCCTCCTACAAAAATTTCCAAATTAATGTATGTTCCTAAAAATAAGGGTGAATCTTCTAGTAAGGAAAATGTGGATCTGAAATCAATAAGTGTTCATCCCAACTTTATCGCTTTCATTAAGGAACCTTTTGCTACAAACAAATCTCTTGATTTCTTGCCTAGGAGTTTAATCATTACTAAAAATAAATAAACTCCTAAGGGTTATAAGTGTTCTATTGAAGAATTGAATGCCAAATATGGCAATACCTAGATCTATTCTCGCTTTTATGCCTAGCTAGGGGCGTTAAACGATAGAGCTTGTTGGGAGGCAACCCAATTTTATTCCTGTTCCTTGCTTTTTGCTTCTTTAAAATAATTAATAATTAATATAGTTTCTGTTTAGATGTGGTTTTATGTTTTAGTTAGTGTTTGTGCCAAGAAGAACCTATAGGATAACCTACGGTAATAGTTAATTTGATTCCGCTGAAAAACAGAAACTTTTGCACGCACGATAATAATTTTAATAAGTCAAAGAAACGTGTTTTTTAGTTTATTCTTTTTGCAGTAGATCAATAGACAAATTTCCCAGGACTTCCTATTTTGGTAGTATTTTTAGAGTTCCAGAAGTATTTGAAAGTTACAGATTGCTACAGACTGTTCTGTTTTTGACAGATTCTGTTTTTCATGTGTTGTTTGCTTATTTTGATGAATCTATGGCTAGTATCGGGGGGTATGAACCATAGAGAAATTGGAATACAGTAGGTTTAACACCAATATAAATAAATAATGATTTCATTATAGTACCTTATGTTGGATAATTGTTTTGAGATATGAGGATGGTGATATTAGAGTCATGCTAGTTGAGTAGTTGTGAATTTTAGGAATACTTGTGTTGAAGTTTGTGATTCCCGTAGCATGCACGTATGGTGAACCATTATGTGATGAAGTTGGAGCATGATTTATTTATTGATTGTCTTCCTTATGAGTGGCGGTCAGGGACGAGCGATGGTCTTTTCCTACCAATCTATCCCCCTAGGAGTTTGTTTCAATAACTTGTAGATTTTTGCAATAAGTATATGAGTTCTTTATGACTAATGTTGAGTCCATGGATTATACGCACTCTCACCCTTCCACCATTGCTAGCCTCTCTTGTGCCGCGCAACTTTCGCCGGTACCATACACCCACCATATACCTTCCTCAAAACAGCCACCATACCTACCTATTATGGCATTTCCATAGCCATTCCGAGATATATTGCCGTGCAACTTTCCACCGTTCCATTTATTATAACACGCTCCATCATTGTCATATTTCTTTTGCATGATCATGTAGTTGACATCGTATTTGTGGCAAAGCCACCGTGATAATTCTTTCATACATGTCACTCTTGATTCATTGCCTATCACGGTACACCGCCGGAGGCATCCACATAGAATCATATTTTGTTCTAAGTATTGAGTTGTAAGTAAATAAAAGTGTGATGATCTTCATTATTAGAGCATTGTCCCAAGTGAGGAAAGGATGATGGAGAATATGATTCCCCACCAAGTCAGGATGAGACTCCGGATTTAAAAATAAAAGAGAAAGGCCATAAAAAAGAGAGAAAGGCCATAAAAAATGAGAGAAAAAGAGAGAAGGGACAATGTTACTATCCTTTTACCACACTTGTAATTCAAAGTAGCACCATGATCTGCATGATAGAGAGTCTCCTATGTTGTCACTTTCATATACTAGTGGGAATTTTTCATTATATAACTTGTCTTGTATATTTCAATGATGGGCTTCCTCAAAATGCCCTAGGTCTTCGTGAGCAAGCAAGTTGGATGCACACCCACTTAGTTTCTTTTGTTGAGCTTTCATACACTTATATCTCTAGTGCATCTATTGCATGGCAATCCCTACTCACTCGCATTGATATATATTAATGGGCATCTCCATAGCCCGTTGATACACCTAGTTGATGTGAGACTATATTCTACTTTTTGTCTTCTCCACAACCACCATTTTATTCCACATATAGTGCTATGTCCATGGCTCACGCTCATGTATTGCGTGAAAGTTGAAAAAGTTTGAGAACATAAACGTATGAAAAAATTGCTTGGCTTGTCATCGGGGTTGTGCATTGAAAGTGCTAGTTATCGACTAGAGGGGGGTGAATAGGCGATTTTTATCAAAGTCTTCAAAACGAGGAAGTTTTGAAGACAAGCAATAGAAATGACCTAATTGATATGCAGCGGAAGATAAACTACAACAAGCAAACCATAGTCAAGTATGCAATAACGTGAAAGTACAAAGACTAATGGCAGCTTGGTAGTAAGGATCAGGATGGAAGATAGTATGAAGCCAATCAACGATAGTAGTCAAGCAATGAAGTCAAACAGGTATGACAAATAGGCAATGACTTCACGAAGACAAACTTAAAGTAAAGGGAGTTAGAGGATAGAACCAGTCACTTGTTGAAGACACAGGATTTGTTGGACCAGTTCCAGTTGCTGTGACAACTGTACATCTAGTTAGGGAGGCTGAGATTCAACTCAGAAGACCGCGTCTTCACCTTATTCCCCTTGAGCTAAGGACACACAGTCCTCGCCCAATCACTCTGGTAAGTCTTCAAGGTAGACTTCCGAACCTTCACAGACTTCGTTCACTAGCGATCCACAATGACTCTTGGATTCTCAGAACGCGACGCCTAACCGGCTCGAGGATACACAGTCCTCAAGTGTAATAAGTCTTCAGGTCACTCAGACAGAAAGACTTCAGTGATGCCTAACACTCTTTGGCTCTGGGTGTTTGGGCTTTGTCCTCGCAAGGATTTCTCTCTCTTAAAGGCTTCGAGGTGGGTTGCTCTCAAACGACAAAAGCCATAAACTAACTCTGAGCAGCCACCAATTTATGGTGTAGGGGGTGGGCTATTTATAGCCACACGACAACCCGACCTGATATGTCCGAAATGACCCTGGGTCACTAAGGAACTGACACGTGTTCCAACGGTCGGATTTCAAACACACACGGCAACTTTACTTGGGCTACAAGCAAAGCTGACTCATCCAACTCTCGATAAGATTTGCTCTCATTGTCTTTGCTCGAAGACAAAGGATTTGGGTTGAGCATCACTTCAGTCATTCTGACTTTGTTCACTTGGACCCCACTTAACAGTATGGTGGTTCCTATGACTCAACAAAGAAGAAAAGGAAACAACAAAACAACACAGTCTTCGCGCTCCATAGTCTTCACTCATTGTCTTCTCATGTCATAGTCTTCAAAATGAATATATTCACATACTACCATTGTCGTCAATGTCTTCATACATTTTTAGGGGTCATCTCCGGTAGGTAAACCGAATCAATGAGGGACACTACCTGCGTTATCCTGCAATTCTTACAAACGCATTAGTCCCTCAACCAACTTTGTCGTCAATACTCCAAAACCAACTAGGGGTGGCACTAGATGCACTTACATGCATGATTAAATACTTTGTGTGATTGTCGGTGTCAAAACCGGTGGATCTCGGGTAGGGGGTCCCGATCTGTGCGTCTTAGGCTGATGGTAACGGGAAGCAAGGGACACAATGTTTACCCAGGTTCGGTACCTCTCGATGGAGGTAAAACCCTACTTCCTGCTTGATTAATATTGAAGATATGAGTAGTACAAGAGTAGATCTACCACGAGATCATAGAGGCTAAACCCTAAGAGCTAGCCTATGATGGTATGATTGTAATTGTGATCAGCCTCCTAAGGACCATCCTCTCCGATTTATATAGACACCGGAGAGGGCTAGGGTTTACACGGAGTCGGTTACAAGGAAGGAAATACAATATCCGGATTGCCAAGCTTGTCTCCCACGCAAAGGAAATTCCCATCCGGACACGAACCGGAGTCTTGAGTCTTGTATCTTCATGCTTCAATAGTCTGGACGATGTATACAGTCCGGCTGTCCGGATACCCCATAATCCAGGACGCCCTCAGTAGCCCCTGAACCAGGCTTGAATGACGATGAGTCCGGCGCGCAGTCCTGTCTTCGGCATTGCAAGGCGGGTTCCGTCTCCGAATACTCCAATGTACCTATTATGACGAACAGTGTCCGGCTTCTCGTCAACGTTGTACTCCTCAGCTTCAATGCCTCAATAATGACCATTTCCATGTGTTGAGTGAATGTGAGGAGTCAAGGCATTTTTGCATTTTCCACCCCCGATCCTTTGGGCTAGCCGTCTATTTGAAGAGATGGGGATTCCCAGATCCGAACCTCACCCTCCCCTCTTGAGCAAGCATCCAACAGAGCACCCTGGAAAAAACCATTCCAACATGGCCGGTCGTCGCAGCTCTTCTGCTTGCTCCCCTTTCCCCAAGCCGGGGGACTGGGGAGAGTGTTCAATTCCTCATAGCCGTTTGATAGAGCTACAAACCCAAGGGTTTCTCCCACCGGCGTTCATGGTCCCCGTCCGAGCCGGAATAGCCACCTATAATTGCGTGGAACAAGCGGAGAGATCCCCTAATCCATCTCCAGAGGAGCGAATATGCCTCATTCATCATCTGTTAAGGGGAGTCGGGTTTCCCATTCACCCGTTCCTTCGTGGGCTCCTGGAGTTCTACGGCCTCCAGTTGCACAATTTTACCCCAGCTTGCGTACTACATATAGTCGGGTACGTCGCCCTTTGTGAGCTATTTCTGGGCTGCGAGGCTCATTTCGGTTGATGGAAGAAGCTGTTCTGCCTTGTCCCCCACAACCAGGGAGAGTCCCTATGTCAAGTGGGCGGGACCGAAGTATGGCGTATCGCCGAGACCGGATACCTATCCGGCACTCCCAAAAAGGCACCGGAGAACTGGCCTTCAGAGTGGTTCTATATTGATGACGTTCCCCTTTCGGATCCAGTCCGGACAGGTCTCCCCAAGTTCAGTAACGCCCCATCGAGGGCACGTCTAAGCTAGCGCCCCCGAGGCCCCCAAGAAGAGGATACAAGGGAAATACATTTCTTGATGAGCAGGATAAGGTTACTAGCCAGATCCGGACTGAAGATAGTCGAGGTCATGGCAATATGCATAATGCGGGGAGTGCAACCGTTCCAATATCGGGGCAATCCCATGTGGCATTTCAATGGGGAAGATGACGCCACCCGTTGTGGCCGTAAGGGTCCGGACTCTTCCACTGCTCTGGCGAGGATACTATCTGATTTATACAAAGGAGAAGAGGAAGACTTCCTTCACATCAAACCGCGGGACGGATCCTCCATGTACAATCCCCCAAACTGGGAAAGTCGTCATTCATTTTCCCGCTTCACTTATTATGGCATTTTTCACTAAGATTACCTGCCTCGATATTTCTGAGCAGGAACTGAGGAGGGACGTAGAAGGAATCTCCAGCCCTTCCCCGCAGCCGGAGGACCCCGAAAGGGCCCGGGATCCAGGACTCGAAGAAGATACGAATACGACCGTGGAGCTTGTCAACGAGATATTTTATCGGGCAAGCCGTGATGGCGCCTCAGTGTCTATTACTACCGATTATCCCGGACAGCTACCTACGTCGCGTGTAAGCCAGGCCGCAGACTCGATCCTTCGAAGAGGACTCTTTCCTGATGTCATGCCTTATCCCTGAAGTGTCGCGTTTTTGAATAGAAGACGGTCGGAGCGCAGGGCCAGGCCCCTAGGGACCCGTTGGCCACAGGCGTCCGCATTGGGTAGGCTCAAGAGGAAGGCGGTTAGGGCCGACACGCCGCTACAAAGGTAGGGAATCAACCTGTCATGTAATTATTGTTATATGAAGTATAACAGCGCCCTTTACATCCTGGCAGGAAGAGGAGTATCCGGACTATATTCGGGGATCCTGCCAATCACGCCTCCACCAGTCGGGTTCCAGAACCGCCTTCGAGAGAGGAGGCGGACGTGGGGCCGATGCCGTATAGCCCTCCGATAGAGGAGGCGGATATGCTTTCGTCCATGAATTCTGAAGTAGAAAGTGCCATGAATCATCGGTGTCGACGGGCCGTGCTTCGCAACAACATCTTTTCTGAAGAGGCATTTAATGCTTTTAATTCGGGAGATGCGTACATCCGAGCTGCTCAAGGCGGTCTTGCCCGGGCGACGGACCAGTATACCAAAGATATATGGGTAAGAAAGTTTGATAAGCATGTATAGCAGTAGCCCCAGAGACTTGAAACGGTTGGAACAACAGTTTTAAGGATCAATTTATGCGCAGGTTCTTGTAGATAAGAATGAGCAATTGTCTCGGGAGCTAGAGGGGTGCAAGACGCAACTGTGGGCCACGGTTGCCAAGCTATAGGAAGCCCAGAAGGCCTCATATGGTAATCATTCATCTCGATTGTACGAAAATGTAACAGTTAGCAATTGGCTGGTATCACAAGTTTGACAGAAAATTCTGCAGATAACCCCGGAGTAAATCCGAAGGGCGGGAGGGATGACGAGTCGCATCTCTAGAGGCAACTAAAGGCTGGCGAGCACATTCTTATGCAAGTTAGGCAGGAGAAGAATACTCTCCAAGATACCACTGTTCGGTTGGACATGGAACTGAAAGACATCCGCGCGCAGCTGGCGGACTCTGTGAAGGAGAACAAAAGGCTTCGCCGCGACATTTATGGTAAGTGCCTGGACGAACTGTAGCATAGTTCGGCGAGGAAGTATATTGAAAGAGTTTTGCTTGTAGGAATGCTGACGGGTCGTACTGAGGAGGAGATTCCCGCATCTATAGGCGATTTACTGCGAGACCTCTGACAACTACACGAGCGAGCTCGACAGGAGATGCAGGGCATTGCGCAGGCCTTGTGGCCATCAAGCTTCCTGCCGAATGGCATGGGGGAGCTTG
Organism: Triticum dicoccoides; assembly: GCF_002162155.2. NCBI lineage: Eukaryota > Viridiplantae > Streptophyta > Magnoliopsida > Poales > Poaceae > Triticum > Triticum dicoccoides. The sequence continues at coordinate 131,821,595 of NC_041391.1, forward strand.
TGGACCTGCTTCAAGGAGCACGGCGGCGCTTCCGATTGTGGAAGATGTCAGCCTGCCGGCAAGGTGCAAGAGAATCATGGGCTATGGTGAAGAAGCGCTACACCAAACTGGACCCGAACCATATGGCTGAAGTCGGACTGGCAGGGCCAGATGGGTAAGAAATTCCCGTGAGTCTGGTATATGACCAGGTGGCGTTAGCCGCAAAGTATTCTCAACAGGATTGTAAGCTAGATAGTCTGTTGGATGGTATAGAGGAGGAATATAATCAGTCCAAGTGACTGTGTAATTCGATGGACATAAGTAGCCCCTAGCTGGATTAAAATCAATTGTCATGGCGGACCTTTTCGCTTCAGCCCCCGGATCCAACAGTCCGGGGTGTGTCCGAATACCCGCTCAGTTATAAAAAACTAGGGTATGTGTGGAGACCAGGCGTAGGGGTCATAAGTGCTTGAACAGACAAGTACCCAACTAGTTATGTTATATTACATGGATAGTAAGAAACATCTTCAAGGGAGAATAGTTCCGTTAGGGGTTCCTTTCCCTGGGTAAGCATGCAACAATGCACATGTCCTTACTGTGAACCATGGCACAGGATAAAAGACTTCTGGGGATTTACATTGTAATAAACGAATACATCTTTTGGTCACCGACCGAATATTCTCTTAAGGAAACTAGCTTTCGGCTTCACCAAGTCTGAGGTACACATCCGGCTCAACTGGCAGTAACAATCGCAGAGGTGCTCCCCTTATGCCCTAGCCGAATTAACAAGAACGTAGGGCATAAACACAGGAGCCAGGCAACCCAGCTTGGCCACATCTTAAGTCATATCGATGCATATAATGGTGAAGAAAAGGCACATACGGAAACAGAAATGCATATGTGATGGGCGAAAAGCCATTAGAGTAATTATTTTTAGCTTCCGTATATGAAGCCCCTAGGTACTGCTTACACACATAGTGCGGCCGGACTGATCTGGAAGTCCGCACTGCATTAAATACTTTGTGTGAAGAGGAAGAAAAATCGAGAAAGGAAAAGGGGATGGAGTATAAAAATATAGGAGGTAAGGAGACAAACACTAAGTTCGACGCTAGGCGTAGAATCTCCGGAGTCTGGCCGCGTTCCATGGATTCGGCTTGAGTCTGTTATTAGACGCATTACGTAAGTGATACGCTCCTCCGATGAGAACTTTGTCGATGACGAATGGACCTTCCCACTTGGGTTTGAGCTTGTCCTTCTTCTTCTCCGGTAAGCGTAGAATGAGCTCCCCAATATTATAAGTTTTGGCCCGTACTTCTCTGCTCTGGTATTGTCTAGCCTGTTGCTGATAGAATGCGGAACGGGCTTTTGCGACGTCGCGCTCCTCCTCCAGGGCATCCAAGTTATCCTGCCAATCTAACTCGGCTTCCTTCTCATCGTACATGCGTACGCGTGGAGAATCATGTATTATGTCGCAGGGTAGTACTGCTTCCGTGCCGTACACCATAAAAAATGGTGTATATCCGGTGGTGCGATTCAGCGTGGTCCGGAGCCCCCAGAGGACGGAGTCGAGCTCCTCGACCCAATGCGTGTCCGACTCTGTCAAGGATCACACTAGTCTGGGTTTGATGCCGCTCATGATAATACCGTTTGCCTGTTCGACCTGGCCGTTCGTTTGAGGATGGTAGTCGGAAGCATAGTCGAGCTTAATGCCCATTTTGCCGCACCAAGCTTTCACTTCATCGGCTACGAAATTTGAGCCATTAACGGTGATGATGTTGTGGGGGACATTGTATCGGTGTACGACCCCGGATATAAAGTCTATTACTGGTCCGGATTCGGCCGTTTTGACTGGCTTGGCTTCTATCCATTAGGTGAACTTGTCTACCATGACCAATAAGTATTTTTTCTTGTGGCTTCCCCCTTTAAGGGGTCCAACCATATCAAGCCCCCAGACCGCGAAGGGCCAAGTTATGAGGATTGTTTGGATGGCGGTAGGGGGCATATGGCTCTGATTGGCAAAGAGTTGGCAACTGATGTAGTGTTGGACAAGGTCTTGTGCGTCTGCTCAGGCCGTCAGCCAATAAAAACCTGTACGGAAGGCCTTGATGACTAGTGCTCGAGCCGCAGCGTGGTACCCGCCTAGTCCGACATGGATTTCAGCCAAGAGCTGCCGCCCTTCCTCTTCGGAGATGCACCTTTGGAGCACTCCGGTCGCACTTTTCTTATAGAGTTCCCCTTCATGTACTTTGTAAGCTTTAGAGCACCGGACAATGCAGCATGCTTCATTTTGGTCTTCGGGGAGCTCCTTCCTATTTAGGTAGGCCAAGAAAGGCTTAGTCCACGGGGCGATGACAACCATGATTTCGTGGGCTGAAAATGTTATTTCAGTGGTAGAGCCTCCGGTTATGTCTGATAGTTCGGAATCAGGGGATGTATTCAGATCCATGCTGGTGTTGCCGGACTCCCCTTCCCATACCACGGATGGCTTGAACAACCTTTCCAGGAATATGTTAGGTGGGACAGGGTCGCGTTTAGCATCGATGCGGGCAAGGACATCTGCCGCTTGATTGTTTTCTCTAGCCACATGGTGGAATTCGAGCCCCTCGAACCGAGCCGACATTGTAAGGACGGCATTACGGTAGGCCGCCATTTTCGGATCCGTGGCATCAAAGTATCTTTTTATTTGTGATATTGCGAGGTTTGAATCGCCGCGCACCTCTAGGCGTTGAATGCCCATAGAGACTGCCATCCGGAGACCGTGCAATAGAGCCTCATATTCGGCTGCATTGTTGGAGTCTGTGTATAATATTTGGAGGACGTATTGGACCGTGTCTCCGCTGGGAGATGTCAGGACTACACCTGCTCCCAATCCGGCCAGCATTTTAGACCCGTCGAAGTGCATGATCCAGTTAGAGTACATGCCGTACTCGTTAGGGAGTTCGGCTTCCGTCCATTCGGTGAAAAAGTCAGCTAATACCTGCGACTTGATGGCCCACCGAGGCTTGTATGTTATGTCGAACGGAAGGAGCTCGATGGCCCATTTAGCAATCCGTCTCGTAGCATCGCGGTTATTTATTATATCATTTAGTGGTACTTCGGAGGCCACCGTAATTGAACACTCTTGAAAGTAGTGTCGTAGCTTTCGGGATGCCATGAAGACCGCATATGCTAGTTTTTGATAGTGTGGGTATCGGGATTTGCATGGGGTGAGCATCGTGGATATGTAATAAACCGGCTTCCGTAGCGGAAATTTGTATCCGTCAACCTCTTGTTCGACGACGAGTATTGCTCTTACAACTTGATGTGTTGCGGCTATGTACAACAACATAGGTTTGCCAATATTTGGCGCTGTTAGGACTGGATTATAAGCCAATAAGGTCTTTATTTCATCGAGTCCGGCCGCGGCTATGTCTGTCCACACAAAGTGTTCGAGGTGCCGAAGAAGGCGGTAAAGAGGTAATGCCTTTTCTCCTAACCTGGAGATAAAGCGGCTTAAAGCAGCCACGCATCCAGCTAGTTTCTGGATGTGTTTGAGGTCTGTTGGTATAGCCAACTGTGACAAAGCTCGGATTTTTGCCGGATTAGCTTCAATTCCTCTATTGGAAACGATGAAGCCCGACAGTTTTCCAGAGGGGACGCCAAAAACGCATTTTTCTGGATTCAGCTTGATCTCGTATGTTAGGAGGTTGTCGAACGTAAGCCTCAAGTCATCTATTAGGGTTTCGACATTTCTTGTTTTTATGACTATGTCATCCATGTATGCCTCCACTGTTTTGCCGATATGCTTTTCCAAGCATGTTTTAATCATGCATTGATAGGTTGCGCCGACATTTTTAAGCCCGAAAGGCATAGTGTTGAAGCAGAAAGGGCCATATGGCGTTATGAAAGGTGTTGCAGCTTGGTCGGACTCTACCATCTTTATTTGATGGTATCCGGAAACACAGCGAGTCGTGTCCTGTTGTGGCGTCGATGATTTGATCGATGCGAGGGAGGGGAAAGGGATCCTTGGGGCAAGCCTTGTTGAGGTCTTTGAAGTCGACGCATAGGTGCCAGGATTTGTCCTTCTTTGGTACCATTACCAAGTTCGCCAGCCAATCCGTATGCTTGATATCTCTGATGAATCCAGCCTTAAGTAGCTTAGCTAGCTCCTCCCCCATGGCTTGCTGTTTGGGCTCTAAAAATTGCCTTAGGGTCTGTTTAACAGGTTTGTATCCCTTTAGTATGTTAAGGCTATGTTTGGCCAATCCGCGCGGGATGCCCGGCATGTCCGATGGGTGCCAGGCGAAAATGTCCCAATTCTCGCGTAAGAAGTCACGCAGTGCGGCGTCCATAGCGGGGCTCAACTGTGTCCCGATGGAAGCTGTCTTCATGGGGTCCGTTGGATGGACTTGGAATTTGACTATCTCATCTGTGGGTTTAAATGAGGTGGACTTGGGTCGCTTCTCGAGTATCACGTTGTCCCTGTCCATGGTGGCGCACAGTGTTGTTAATTATTCTGCTGCTAGGGCTTCGGATAGTGCTTCCAAGGCTAGTGTTGCGGTTTTGTTTTCGGTGCGGAGTGCAACGTCCGGATCACTAACTGGAGTGATGATTCCATTGGGTCCAGGCATTTTAAGCTTCATGTACCCGTAATGGGTTATAGCTTGAAGGCTTGCAAACGCGTCCCGCCCTAGAAGGGCGTGGTATCCGCTGCTGAAAGGAGCCACTTGGAATGTGATTTCTTCGGACCTATAATTCTCCGTGGTGCCGAATACCACATCAAGTGTGATTTTCCCCGCACACCGTGCTTCCCGACTAGGGATAATTCCCCTGAAGGTCGTGCCGCTTTGTTCAATGCGGCTTTTATCAATTTCCATCTTCTTGAGTGTTTCCTTGTATATCAGGTTGAATCCGCTTCCGCCGTCCATGAGTACTTTAGTGAGCCGAAAGCCGTCCACTATTGGGCTAAGGACCAGAGCGGCTGGTGCCCGGATGGTCTGGAATTGGGGTTCGTCACTGGCATTGAAAGTTATAGCAGTGTCGTTCCACGGATTTATTTTTGCCACATGGCAGATTTCAGCGGGGCTTCGATGAGCTCGCTTGCGCCTATTGTTTGAGGCGAAAGTCTCGATGACTGTTAGTACCGTATTGTGTTCCTTGGCGGGATGTTGTTCTGCTATATGGCTCTCGAGGAGATCCTCGCCACTTTTTGCTACCTGCCGGAGTATCCAACATCCCCTAAGGCTATGGGTTGGTGTTGCGTCCGGCGTACTGTGAATCTTACATGGCCCATTGAGCCATTCTTCCAATACGGTTCCACGCCTGGGGAGGGTTTTGATTTCTTGGGAATCGAATTGGTCGACTTACAAGAGTTCAGCTATTTAGTTCGGACAAAAGTTCTGGTGAGGGCCGTACTATCTCAAAATTCCATTTGGGTCTTCCAGGCGCTTTCCATCGCACAGTACTTATGTACTATGGTTGCCAAGTCCGCAAAGTGTTCTATGTCATGGCGACTTATAGCATTAAGGAGTCCTTTATTCGTGTAGTTTTTGCAGAAAAGTGAGACTACGTCCTCCTTGTGGCCGTCCTCGACCTTGTTAAGCGCAAGGAGGAATCTAGCCCAGTAACGGTGTACCGTCTCTTGGGGCTCTTGCCTGATGCGGGAGAGACAGTTTAAGTCTGAGTGAGCGTCATTGGCTGAATCTGGATTTTGATCCGATCTAACACCCGGGGGCATGGGAGGCTCCGAGTCTGACAGTTCGGGATCAGGAGCATTGCCCAATCTATTCGGCCCAATGTCCGATTCTAAGTCCGGGACCCGGGTCATGTCTTCCTTTGAGTAGGTGTTCGGCTCACTGAGTTCGGTGATCCGGACATAATTCGTCCTCAAGGTTGAGGGGCAACCCGTGTGTGGTTCCTCCACTACCGCTATCTCATGGGTGGCCGGCGGGGATCTAATGTCCCTTTGGTCGGTGTCGGTGTCAAAACCGGCAGATCTCGGGTAGGGGGTCCCGAACTGTGCGTCTAGGCGGAGGGTAACAGGAGACAAGGGACACGATGTTTTTACTCAGGTTCGGGCCCTCTCGATGGAGGTAAAACCCTACTCCTCCTTGATTAATATTGATGATATGGGTAGTACAAGAGTAGATCTACCACGAGATCAGAGAGGCTAAACCCTAGAAGCTAGCCTATGGTATGATTGTTGTTTGTCCTACGGACTAGAAGCCTCCGGTTTATATAGACACCGGAGAGGGCTCGGGTTACACAGAGTCGGTTACAATGGGAGGAGATCTACATATCCGTATCGCCAATCTTGCCTTCCACGCCAAGGAATGTCCCATCCGGACACAGGACGAAGTCTTCAATCTTGTATCTTCATAGTCCAGGAGTCCGGCCAAAGGTAATAGTCCGGCTTTCCGGACACCCCCTAATCCAGGACTCCCTCAGTAGCCCCCGAACCAGGCTTAAATGATGATGAGTCCGGCGCGCAGATTTGTCTTCGGCATGGCAAGGCGGGTTCTTCTCCAAATCCCATATACCTGTCGAATAGTGTCTGGCTCTTGGTGAATGTTGTGCTCCTTGGCTTTTGCGCCCAATAATGGCCATCTTCCATGTGTCAAAAGAATGCGAAAAGATAGGGTGTTTTTTCATTTACCCCCCTAGCTGCGCAAATAGGCCGCCTATAAAAGAGGCGGGGATTTAGATCCGAATCACACCATCTTCCCTCTACAAGCAATCATCGGAGTGCATTCGACAGAGATCCATTCCATCATGGCCGGTCAACACAGCTCCTCCTCTCTCCCCTCCAGCCCTCGGCCTGGAGATTGGGAGAGGTGTTCCGTCCCGCACAGCGAGCTAGTAGCACTCCAAACCAAGGGGCTCCTCCCCCCAGCATACATGGTCCCAGTTTGAGCCGGGCTTGCCACCTATAATGGCGGAGAGCAAGCGGAGAGCGTCCCCAATCCCTCCAAAGGAGAGTGGGTATGCCTTGTCCCTTATTTAATAAGAGGGCTCGGATTTCCAATTCATCCGTTTCTCCGGGGGCTCCTGGAGTTCTATGGCCTCCAGTTACACAGCCTTACGCCTGCCTCCATATTGCATATTGCGGGCTTCGTAACCCTTTGCGAGCTGTTTTTGGGCATCAAGGCCCATTTTGCGCTGTGGAAGAAGTTGTTCTGCCTCGTGCCCCGTTCTCAGGAGGGGTTGATATATTAAGTGGGCGGAGCCGAACTATGGCGCATCGCCGGGACCGGATATCTATCCGGAACCCCAAAGAAGGTGTCCGAGGACTGGCCTTCAGAATGGTTTTACATAGAAGACGTCCCCCTGCCGGACCCTGTACGGATCGGCCTCCCTGAGTTCGATAATGCTCTCTTGAAGAAGCGCTTGAGCTGGTGTCCACGGAGCCCTCAGAAGGAAAATGACAGGGACGTCCTTTACCTGATGAGCCGGATAAGGTTGTTAGCTCATTCCGGACTGACCATGATCGAGGTCATGGCCACATGCATTATATGGGGGGGGGTGTAGCCGCTTCAGTACAGAGGCCACCCCATGTGGGATTTCAACGGGGAGGACGACGCCACTCGGTGTGGTCGCAAGGGGCCGGATTCGGCTGCCACTCTAACAAAGATCTTGTCCGCTTTGTACAAGGGAGAAGAGGAGGAATTCCTTCGTGTCAACCCACGGGGCGGATTTTCTATGTACAATCCTCCAAGCTGGGTAAGCGAACACTTTCACTTGCCTATCCATTTTCATATTCCCATCGTTAAGTACTTAGTCTAGCAATTTTAACGTAGGAGCTACACAAGACTGTAAAGGAGATAAACAACCCTCCTCCACAACTCGAGGACCCGGAACGGTTCCTCGACCCGGACTCCCAAGAGGACCCGGACTTATGTGTGGAGCTGATTGATGGGGTATTTCATCAATTGAGCAAGGACAACACCTTGGTGGCCATTACGGACGATTATCCCGGACTACTTCCAGCCTCAAAGGTAACCGAGACCGAAGTCCTAGCACTTTCAACAGGATCCTTCCATGCTTATTTTTTGATCACCGTATACCAATGGCGTTTTTTCCAGGGGAAGTCCTTGAGGCGGAGGGCCGAGCCCGCGGTGGCTAGACAACAAGGGCCATCGAGGCCCAGCGGGCTAAAAAGAAGTGCGGACCAGATTGAGACGCCGGCGCAACGGTACGGCGTGCAATTTTAATGCCCAGGGTTTATGCCCTCAAGGCATACTGACGCTCATGCTCTCTTCAGGAAGAAGAGCGCCCGCTGGACTATATCCACCGGCCAGGCTTCAAGGCCGGGTCCGGAAGCGGAGGCGAACATGGGGCGTGCAACGGACGCTCCTCCGATAGAGGATGTGGATGGGCTGTTTGCCACCAATTCCGAGGTGGAGAGTGCCATGAACCACAGGCGTCGCTAGAATGTTCTTCGTGATGCTTGTTTTTTCCAAGAGGCGTTGGACGCCTTTAATACGGGATATGCGTACCTCCGTGTCGCTCAAAATGGTCTAGCCAGAGCCACAGAGCAGTATGTAAAAGACATACGAGTGAGAAAATTTGATGGTTATATATGTCAGTAGCCCCCGAGACTTGAAACGGTTAGAATAACTGATTTAAGGATCATTTGTAATGCATGATCTTACAGAAAAGAATACCCAACTATCCCAGGAGCTGCAAGAGTGCAAAGCCCAACTTGAGGCCACACTAGCCGCAACAGGGAAGGCCCAGGAGGCCCCCTCTGGTAATATATGCTTCGACAGATAAGTATGTTGTGAAGTGCGACATGTGTGCAATTCTGACAATAACAGTGCAGACGGCGCCGGAGTTGATCCGGACAAGCAGCAACTCTTGTGCCAGTTAAAGGCCGGTGAGAGCGTGCTTACGAGGGTGAGGCAAGAGAAGAACAAGCTTCAAGATGCCAACACCCAGCTTGGCGAGGAACTAAAGGATGTTCGTGCTCAGCTGTCCGACTCCATGAAGGAGAATCAGCGGCTTCGACGCGGCATTTTTAGTAAGTGCTTGAACGAACTTTCAAAAAAGAGTTCGGCGAGGAAGTTGATTGACAGAGTTATGTCTGTAGGTATGCTAACAGGTCGGCCTGTGGAGGAAATGCCCGGTTCTACGGGTGACCTTCTTCCCGAGCTATCACAACTGCACGAACGAGTTTGGCAGGTGATGCAAGGCGTCGCCCAGGCTCTGTGGCCATCTGTCTCCATGCCCGAAGGCCTTGGAGAGCTTGCAGAGAAGTTGAAGGGAGCACGGCGGCGCTTCCGATTATGGAAGATATCGGCCTGCCGTCAAGGCGCCAGGGAGGCCTGGGCCATGGTGAAGATGCGGTACACGAAGGCTGACCCAAACCACATGGCCGAGGTCGGACTTGTGGGGCCTGATGGGAAGGAGATCCCTGTCAGTTTAGTGTATGGACAGGTAGAGCTGGCCGCCAAGTATTCCCAACAGGACTGTAAATTAGACAACTTGTTGGATGGTATCGAAGAAGAATATACCCAGTCAAATTGACTATGTAATTTAAAATGACATGTAAAATGCCTTCTAGCCGGATTGTAGATCATTTGTCATGGCGGACCTTTTCGCTTCAACCTCGAGACCCGATAGTCCGGAGTGTGTCCGAATACCCTCTCGATTATGTAAGAACCGGGGCATGCATGGAGACCAGGCATAGGGGTCATTAGTGCTTTATCAGACAAGCACCCAATTGGTTATATTATATTAAATGGTTAGTAAGAAACATCTTCCAGGGAGAATAGTTCCGTTAGGGGTTCCTTTCCCTGGGAGGCATGCCCTCAAGTGCATGTCCGGACTGCGAAAAAAGCAGAAAAGCATCTGGGGGCAGATAAATAAACGAGTAAGAAATCATCTTCTAGTTCACCGACCGAATATTCCCTTAAGAAAGCTAGCTTTCGGCCTCACCCAGTCTGAGGTACACATCCGGCTGACCCGGCAGTAACAATCGCAGAGGTGCTCCCTTTACCACCTAGCCGAACAATCGGGAACGTAGGGGTAAGCACAGGAGCCAGGCAACCCAGCTTGGCCAAAACTTAAGTCATATCGATGCATATAATGGTGAATAAAAGGTACATGCGGAAGTGTGACACATGTGTTGGGCACGAGGCCCGTATAAACAAGCTTCTGTTAAAGAAGCCCCCAGGTATAATGAGCGCGAATAGCGCGTCAATTGTGTGCGAACGAGGCGCAAACGAGCCCTTAAAAGGCTGTAAGAGAAAAGGAGGGAGAAGGAGAGAAATATAAGACAGCTAATGTGTAAAAAATGGATAGAGGAAGGAGACGAACACAGAGTCCGGTGCTAGGCGTAGAATCTTCGTAGACGGGCTGCGTTCCATGGGTTCGGCTCGAGTCGGTTATCCGATGCATTTCGCAGACGGTACGCTCCACCAGTCAGGACTTGGTCGATTATGAAGGGACCTTCCCATTTGGGCTTGAGTTTGTCCTTTTTCTTGTCCGGCAGGCGTAGAACTAATTCGCCAACATTGTACGTTTTGGCCCGTACTTCTCTTCTTTGATATCTTCGAGCCTGCTGTTGATAGAATGCGGAACGGGCTTTTGCCACGTCGCGCTCCTCCTCCAAGGCGTCCAAATTGTCCTGCTGATCAAGTTTGGCTTCTCTTTCTTCATACATGCGCATGCGAGGTGAGTCATGAATTATGTCACAGGGCAGAACTGCCTCTGCGCCGTATACCATAAAAAATGGTGTGAATCCGGTAGTGCAATTCGGCATGGTCCGCAGCCCCCAGAGTACGGAGTCGAGCTCCTCTACCTAGTGCGTGTTAGATTCCTTGAGGGACCGCACTAGTCTGGGTTTGATGCCGCTCATGATTAGACCATTTGCCCGCTCGACTTGACCGTTAGTTTGTGGGTGATAGACTGAAGCGTAGTCGAGCTTGATGCCCATGTTTTTGCACCAGAGTTTTACCTCGTCGGCCGTAAAGTTCATGCCGTTATCAGTGATGATGCTGTGGGGGACGCCGTAACGGTGTACCACCCCTGATATGGAGTCTATCACTGGTCCGGATTCGGCCGTCTTAACGGGCTTGGCCTCTATCCATTTGGTGAATTTGTCAACCATGACCAATAAGTATTTTTGCTTGTGGGTTCCCCCTTTAAGGGGTCCAACCATGTCAAGCCCCCAGACTGCGAAGGGCCAGGTGATGGGTATAGTTTGGAGGGCGGTGGGTGGCATATGGCTTTGGTTAGCGAATAATTGGCAACCGACGCATTGTTGGACTAAGTCCTGAGCATCTTCCCGGGCCGTCGGCCAATAAAATCCAGTACGGAAGGCCTTGCTTACAAGGGCCCGGGCTGCAGCATGGTGCCCGCCGATTCCGGCGTGAATTTCAGCCAAAAGGTTCCGCCCTTCCCCTTTGGAGATACACCTTTGAAGGACTCCGGTGGTGCTTTTCCTATAAAGCTCTCCTTCATGGACTTTATAGGCTTTAGATCTCTGCACTATGCAGCGTGCCTCGTTTTGGTCCTCGGGGAGTTCCTGCCTAGTTAAGTAGGCTAAGAATGGTTCTGTCCACGGGGCAATGACTGCCATTATTACATGGGCCGAGGGTGTTACTTCGTTGGCAGAGCCTCTCGTTGTGTCAAAATGTTCGGTGTCAGGTGGTGCGGCTGGATCCGGGTTGTTATTTCCGGATTCCCCTTCCCATTGTACGGATGGCTTGAATAGCCGACCAAGAAAATGTTGGGGGGACTGCATCGCGCTTTGCGCCGATGCGTGCCAAGACGTCCGCTGCGTGATTGTTTTCCCTGGCTATATGGTGAAATTCGAGCCCTTCGAACCAAGCTGACATTTTTAGGATGGCGTTGCGATAAGCTGCCATTTTCGGATCCTTGGCATCAAAATCTCCATTTATTTGGGATATCGCGAGGTTCAAATCCCCGTGCACCTCTAGGCGTTGAATGCCCATGGAGACTGCCATCCGGAGACCACATAGAAGGGCCTTGTATTCAGATGCATTGTTAGACTCCGTATACATTATCTGGAGTACATATTGTACTGTATCTCCTGTTGGGGACGTCAGAACGACACCAGCCCCCAGACCCGTTAACAGTTTGGAGCCGTCGAAGTGCATGATCCAGTTGAAATATGTGCCGTACTCTTTAGGGAGTTCGGCTTCAGTCCATTCGGCGACAAAGTCGGCCAAAACTTGCGACATGATAGCTCGCCGTGTCTTATAGGTTATGTCGAACGGGAGGAGCTCAACGGCCCATTTGGCAATCCGGCCCGTCGTGTCGCGGTTGTTTATAATATCATTAAGAGGTACTTCGGAGGCTACTGTTATTGAACACTCTTGAAAGTAGTGTCGTAGCTTCCGGGACGCCATGAATACCGCTTACGCTATCTTTAGATAATGCGGGTACCGTGACTTGCATGGAGTGAGAACAGTGGACAAGTAGTAAACTGGTTTTTGAAGGGGGAATTTGTGTCCGTCCGTCTCTCGACGACGAGCACTGCGCTTACAACTTGATGAGTTGCCGCAATGTATAATAGCATTGGTTCACCGATGTCAGGCGCGGCCAGGACCGGGTTTGTTGCCAATATGTCTTTTATTTCTTGAGTCCGGCTCCGTCCACTCGAAGTGTTCGGTGCACCGGAGGAGGCGATAAAGGGGTAATGCCTTTTCTCCCAAGCGGGAGATGAAGCGGCTTAGAGCCGCCACGCATCCAGTCAATTTTTGTATTCGCTTGAGGTCCTTTGGAATATCCAATTGTGACAGAGCTCGGATCTTGGCTGGGTTTGCTTCAATTCCTCTACCGGATACGATGAAGCCCAAGAGCTTTCTGGCTGGTACGTCGAAAACGCATTTTTCCGGGTTGAGCTTGATGTAATATGTTCGGAGGTTATCGAATGTGAGCCTCAAGTCGTCTACTAGAGTTTCGACATGCTTGGTTTTGACGACCACATCATCTACATATGGTTCAACTGTTTTGCCGATCTGGTTGGCCAGACATGTCTGAATCATGCGCTGATATGTTGCGCCGGTGTTTTTGAGCCTGAAGGGCATTGTGTTGAAGTAGAATGGGCCGTATGGGGTGATGAATGCCGTTGCGGCTTGGTCTGGTTCTGCCATCTTGATTTGATGGTAGCCAGAGTATGCATCGAGGAAACACAATGAGTCGTGTCCTGTGGTAGCATCGATGATTTGATCGATCCAGGGGAGGGGGAAGGGATCCTTTGGGCAAGCCTTGTTGAGGTCCTTGAAATCGACGCATAGGCGCCAGGATTTATCCTTGTTTGGTACCATCACCAGGTTTGCTAGCCAGTCCGGATGTTTTATATCTCTGATGAATCCGGCTTCTAGTAGTTTGGCTAGTTCCTCTCCCATGGCTTGTCTCTTAGGTTCAGAGAAACGCCGAAGAGCCTGCTTAACAGGCTTAAATCCTTTTAGGATGTTTAAGCTGTGCTCGGCCAGCCTGCGTGGGATTCCTGGCATGTCTGAAGGGTGCCAGGCAAAAATGTCCCAATTTTCGCGTAGGAATTCTCGTAGTGTGGCGTCTACATCAGGGTTTAATTGCGTCCCGATGGAGGCAGTTTTTGTAGGGTCCGTTGGATGGACTTGGAATTTGACTATTTCGTCTGCCGGTTTAAAGGAGGTGGACTTGGATCTTTTGTCGAGTATCACGTCGTCCCTGTTCACCATGGAGCGCAGCATAGTCAGTTCCTCAGACGCTAGGGCTTCGGATAGTACCTCAAGGGCCAGTGCGGCTGTCTTGTTTTCGGCGCAGAGTGCTATGTCCGGGTCACTAGCGAGAGTGATGATTTCGTTGGGTCTGGGCATTTTGAGCTTCATGTACCCATAATCGGGTATAGCTTGAAAATTTGTGAATGCCTCTCGCCCTAACAGAGCGTGGTATCCGTTGCTGAATGGGGCCACTTGAAATGTGACCTCCTCGGACCTATAATTATCTGGCGTGCCGAACACCACATCCAGTGTGATTTTTCCTGTACAGCATGCTTCCCGATTGGGGATTATTCCTCTAAAGGTTGTGTTGCTTCACTCAATGCGGCTCCAGTCTATTTCCATTTTTCGAAGGGTTTCCTCATAAATGAGGTTAAATCCACTGCCACCGTCCATGAGTACCTTGGTAAGTCGAAAGCCTTCCACTATCGGACTGAGGACCAATGCGGCTGGTGCTCGGGCTGTTCGGAATTTACGTTCATCGCTGGCATTAAAGGTAATAGTCGTGTCACTCCATGGGTTTATTATTGCTACCTGGTAGACTTCGGTAAGGCTGCGGAGTGTTCATTTCCGCATATTGTTTGATGCGTAAGTCTCGAAGACTGTTGATACCGTACTGGTATTCCTGGACTGGTGCTCTGCGGATTCTGGAGTTAAAAGCTCCTCGCCGCTTCTGGCCACCTACCGGATTATCCAACATGCCCTAAGGCTATGAGTTGGTGTGGCGCCCTCTGTACTATGAATTTTACAGGGTCCATTCAGCCATCCCTCCAGTATGGTTCCATACCCAATAGAGGGATTTTGCTTTCTGGTGTTTAGCCCAGGTGCCGGGCGATAATGCGCCCTTTTATTTCGGACTGGGGTTGTATTCAGGGCCGGATCCTCCTAGAATTTTATTTTGGTTTTCCGGACGCTTTCCATCGCACAGTATTTTCGTACCATGGATGCCAAGTCAGCGAAGCGTGTAATTTCACGACGACTTATGGCGTTGAGGATTCTAATGTCCGTGCAGTTATTGCAGAAGAATGAAATTGCATCCTCCTCGCGGCAGTTCTCTATCATGTTCATAACCAGGAGGAATCTGGCCTAGTAATGATGTACTGTTTTCGTGGGCTCTTGCCGAATTTGGGATAGATCCCTTATGTTAGGGTGGGCGGGTGGAGTTAAATCCGGAACCTCGCCCGATTTGAGGCTCAGGGGCCCAAGAATTTCCGAACTCGGAAGCTTGGGTTTTTGGATGTTGTCCAATGAATCTGGCCTGCTTCTTGACTTTAGGTTCAGGGCTTGAGTGACGTCCTCCCCTCCGCGGGTATCCAGCTTGGAGGGATCGGGAATCCGGACATATTTGGTCCTTAAGATGGGTGAAGATTCGCCGCATTGTTCCTCCACCACTGCGACATGGTGGGTAACCTGGGGAGAGTCAATTTCTCTCGGATCGGGTTCAAGCCCAATCTGATCATAGTCTGTAGCGACTCCCAGGGCGGCGATGCGATCCAAGAGCTCATTTAAGGAAGATAGCTCCATCGGATCCAACTGCTCGGCGAGTTCCGAGTTGACGTGGAGATTGCTTTCGATGACCCGAGAAGTCATCGTCGGTGCGGCGGCCGAACAGGCGGTCATAAGAAAACTGCCTAGCCGGAGAGTTTGGCCGATAGCCAAAGCTCCTTTAGTGACAGCGCCGTCTTTAAAGACGGGATGCAGCATCCTTCCTGATGGCAACGACACGGCGGAACTCTCAATGAAAGCACCAATGTCGGTGTCAAAACCGGCGGATCTCGGGTAGGGGGTCCCGAACTGTGCGTCTAGGCGGATGGTAACAGGAGACAAGGGACACGATGTTTTTACCCAGGTTCGGGCCCTCTCGATGGAGGTAAAACCCTACTCCTGCTTGATTAATATTCATGATATGGGTAGTACAAGAGTAGATCTACCACGAGATCAGAGAGGCTAAACCCTAGAAGCTAGCCTATGGTATGATTGTTATTCGTCCTACGGACTAAAACCCTCCTATTTATATAGACACCGGAGAGGGCTAGGGTTACACAGAGTCGGTTACAATGGGAGGAGATCAACATATCCATATCGCCAAGCTTGCCTTCCACGCCAAGGAATGTCCCATCCGGACACGGGACGAAGTCTTCAATCTTGTATCTTCATAGTCCAGGAGCCCGACCAAAGGTCATAGTCTGGCTATCCGGACACCCCCTAATCCGGGACTCCCTCAGTCGGGTCTAAGCCCAATCCGGTCATAGTCCATAGAGACTCCCAAAGCGGCGATGCGATCCAAGAGCTCATTAAGGGAGGAGAGCTCCATCGGATCCATCTTTTCGGCAAGCTCTGAATTGAGGCGAAGGTTATGCGTGACAACCCGAGAGGCAATCGTTGGCGCAACAGCCGATGGGGCGACCATAATGAAGCCGCCAAGTCGGGGAGTTTGGCCTACAGCCGGCGCTCCCCCAGAGGTGATGTTGTCCTTGACAACGAGACGAGCCATCGAGCCTTACAAAGACGACACAGATGAACTCTCAATGAAAGCACCAATGTCAGTGTCAAAACCGGAGGATCTCGGGTAGGGGGTCCCGATCTGTGCGTCTTAGGCTGATGGTAACATGAAGCAAGGGACACAATGTTTACCCAGGTTCGGGCCCTCTCGATGGAGGTAAAACCCTACTTCCTGCTTGATTAATATTGGAAGATATGAGTATTACAAGAGTAGATCTACCATGAGATCGTAGAGGCTAAACCCTAAGAGCTAGCCTATGATGGTATGATTGTACTTGTGATCAGCCTCCTAAGGACCATCATCTCCGGTTTATATAGACACCGGAGAGGGCTAGGGTTTACACGCAGTCGGTTACAAGGAAGGAAATACAATATCCGGATCGCCAAGCTTGTCTCCCACGCAAAGGAGAGTCCCATCCGGACACGAGCCGGAGTCTTGAGTCTTGTATCTTCACGCTTCAATAGTCCGGATGATGTATATAGTCCGGCTGTACGGATACCCCCTAATCCAGGACTCCCTCAGTGATGAAGATAGAGCATAGCCAGACTATATGATTTTGTAGGGATAGCTTTCTTTAGCCATGTTATTTTGAGAAGACATGATTGCTTTGTTAGTATGCTTGAAGTATTATTGTTTTCATGTCAATATGAACTTTTATCTTGAATCATTTGGATCTGAACATTCATGCCACAAGAACGAAAATTACATTGAGAATTATGCCAGGTAGCATTCCATATCAAAAATTCTGTTTTTATCATTTACCTACTCAAGGACGAGCAGGAATTAAGCTTGGGGATGCTTGATACGTCTCCAACGTATCTACAATTTTTGATTGTTCCATGCTATTATATTACCCGTTTTGGATGTTTATAGGCTTTACTTTACACTTTTATATTATTTTTGGGACTAACCTACTAACTGGAGGCCCAGCCCAAATTGCTGTGTTTTTGCCTATTTCAGTGTTTCGAAGAAAAGGAATATCAAACGGAGTCCAAACGGAATGAAACCTTCAGGAGTGATCTTTTTGGAACAAACACAATCTAGGAGACTTGGAGTGGACATCAAGAAGTAGCCGAGGCAACCACGAGGGTGCAGGGCACACCCTAGGGGGTTGGGCGCGCCCCCACCCTCGTGGGCCCCTCATGGCTCCCCTGACCGACCTTCTTCGCCTATATATACCTCCATAACCTGAAAACATCGGGGAGAACCACGAAAACCTCTTTCCACCGCCGCAACCTTCTGTACCCGTGAGATCCCATCTTGGAGCCTTTTCTGGCGCTCTGCCGGAGGGGGAATTGATCACAGAGGGATTTTACATCATAGCCAAGGCCTCTCTGATGAGTTGTGAGTAGTTTACCACAAACCTTCGGGTCCATAGTTATTAGCTAGATGGCTTCTTCTCTCTCTTTGAATCTCAATACAAAGTTCTCCTTGATCTTCTTGGAGAACTATTTGATGTAACTCTTTTTGCGGTGTGTTTGTCGAGATCTGATGAATTGTGGGTTTATGATCAAGTTTATCTATGAGAAATATTTGAATCTCCTCTGAATTCTTTTATGTATGATTTGTTATCTTTGCAAGTCTCTTCGAATTATCAGTTTGGTTTGGCCTACTAGATTGATCTTTCTTGCCATGGGAGAAGTGGTTAGCTTTGGGTTCAGTCTTGCGGTGTCCTTTCCCAGTGACAGCAGGGGTAGAAGGCACGTATTGCATTGTTGCCATCAAGGATAAAAAGATGGGGTTTATATCATATTGCTTGAGTTTATCCCTCTACATCATGTCATCTTGCCTAATGCGTTACTCTGTTCTTATGAACTTAATACTCTAGATACATGCTGGATAGCGGTCGATGTGTGGAGTAATAGTAGTAGACGCAGGCAGGATTTAGTCTGCTTGTCACGGACGTGATGCCTATATATATGATCATGCCTAGATAATCTCATAACTATGCACTTTTCTATCAATTGCTCGATAGTAATTTGTTCACCCATCGTAATACTTATGCTATCTTGAGAGAAGACACTAGTGAAACCTATGGCCCCCGGGTCTATCTTTTATCATATAAGTTTCCGCTCTACTTTATTTTGCAATCTTTACTTTCCAATCTATATCACAATAATACCAAAAATATTTATCTTATCTTATTATCTCTATTAGATCTCACTTTCGCAAGTGGCCGTGAAGGGATTGACAACCCCTTTATCATGTTAGTTGCGAGGTTCTTGTTTGTTTGTGTAGGTACGAGGGACTTGTGAGGGGCCTCCTACTGGATTGATACCTTGGTTCTCAAAAACTGAGGGAAATACTTATGCTACTTTGCTGCATCACCCTTTCCTCTACAAGGGAAAACCAACGCAGTACTCAAGAGGTAGCAGAGCGCCGCGCAGAAATCACGGTGGCGGTCGGTGCCACAGACCTCCGTTCTCAAGCTCGCTTTGCGGCGGGCCAATCCCTGAGTTCTCTGGAGGCAAGCTACGAGGAGGAGCAAGCCGATCCAATGTTCATGGCGGAGGTCGCGGCTCAGAAGGCCCCCGATGGGTATGAGACAATGGAAGTCGACTAAATGAGGACCGAGAGGCAGATGCTCAACTCGACGCGGAGCGCGCGCATGCCGCTGCCATCGAGGCTCTCCTGCACATGAAACCGGATGTCGTGGATGTGAACTGGGCGACGGAGGCTCAACTTGAGGCGGAGCGCGCAGATGCCGCTGCCATCGAGGCCCTCCTGTAGGCAGAACCGGATCTCCTGGACTTGAATCGGGCGGCAGAGACTCAACTCGACGTGGTGCGCGTGGATGCCACTCTCTTTGCCCTCCTACAAGCGGAACCAAACATCCTAGACTTGAACCGGCCAGCGGAGGCTCGACTCAACATGGAGCGCACGGATGCCGCTGCCTCGAGGCCCTCCTGCAGGCGGAACCGGACATCCTCGACTTGAACCGGTCTGTGCTCTCGTCCATGCAGAGTGCCCGCACGCTCCGCGTGAACGAGTAGCTGGAGTCCAAGGACAACCACGGTGCGGAGACACACGTCGGTAGCTACGGCTGGTTCGTGCCCGCAGCCTAAGACGACGAGGTCGTCTCGTTCCACGAGCAGTGATAGTTTTTCTTTATGTTGTTGTTTTTATGGATCTTTTGCTGTGTTAAAACATATATTGTTATGCAAGTCGCCTGACTTGGATCAGTCTACCACTTCAGGCGGTTGGATGAATATCCTACGTCTCCAAACCCTTCTTCCTCACCTCTTCTTCTTCCCCAACAGACTACCGCACGAGCCGTACGGATACTCCCCAACATGCGGTTGGATAAACATACTCTATGAACGAAAATTATGTGTCAGCGGTAGGATGGCTGAGTTTGGTTTATTCACATGCGACGGCACGTGTCTGTGAGGGTGCGTTCCCTTGGTTGGGTTTGTGGCGTGCAGGAGCGACTGTGTGAGGGTGCGGTGCGACCGTGGCGTGCAGGAGCGACCGTGTGAGGGTGTGGTGCGACCGCGACAGGATAAGTACATACGTACATACGTACATACATACTAGGAGTACTAGTGTTAAAAATGTGTGGCGAAGTATGGCAATGCAAGGCCTAGACCCAAACAGGATAAGTACATACGTACTAGGAGTACTAGTGTTAAAAAAGAAAGGAGGTGTTTTCCTTCGCGGGATTAATCGATACAAATCCTCATTTCACGTGTCAATTAATGCGTATTTTTTTCTCCAAAGACCAAAGAGCTAACCATCTCACTCCTCATCGCTTGATTAATGCAGCGCCATGCAAACCAACCTTCTCACTTCCGCATGCATGCAGGGGATATTAATGTCCTTGGTTGCTAGTACAAGGCAAACCCCATCAATTTTGCCTCGATTAGTGTTAGTGGCCTTTTGAAAATTATAATTCTGATATACTGGCCTTGTGTACAAAAAAATGGAGGTAGTAACTATATTTGACTTCCTTCCCCATTGCGGTGACGTCGACGATATCTCGAACGTTGTGGTTTGGCGAAGTGCGTTCGACGGAGAACACCATTGAGGGAGACCACGGTAAGTCATTTGCAAGTGTCGCCTGCAAGCCGAGACAACCGCCTTATTTGCATCTAGGAAGTCTGTTGAACCAAAGGACGCGTAAATGTACTAGTACTACTAGTACACAATAGTGTCCTCCGTCCAGCTTAGTGCGGTGAGATGGTTTCGCGAAGAAGACGATGGAGAAGCAGAGTCAGTGAAGAGTGAAATGATGGTTGCTTCGTCCGTGCTTTTGTGATTTGTTACCTCACTGCTTTGTGATTTGTGATAGAAGGGATAGGGGAGTAGACTCTATGCTCTATACTGTACATGCGTCCAAGCACGGGATAAAGAGGAGAGACGTTGCATTTTTCTATTCCTTCAATCAATCAATCAGGGAGCTTCGGTTCGATCTTTTTTTGCTTTGGCAACACCGTCCACAATGGTTCCCACGATGCCAAAAGCTATTTTCACATTTGGCTACACATTTGTGGATGCCCTTAACCGTACCACTTGGTTTTGATCCTATGTGCTATCTATAAAAATCTCAATTATATTGATCTAAAAAATTATAGAATCAAGATTAGTAAAAAGGAGGTGATTTTGCCGCGCGGATGGCGGGGGAGGTTTCTTTTTTTAGAGGATGTTGTCCTGGTGGTTTGCTACCATGCGGTCCCACGTGTCAGTGCTTTACCAAGCCGTTCCGCGTCCCACATGAGGCAGAACAACGGCAGAAGCAACACGTGGTTAACTTGAAGGAGATGGGGGAGAAGCGGATTCAGTAACGAGTGAAATGATGGTTGCTTCGTCCCTCCAAATTCTTTTTTAGCATTATTACTTCGTCCCTCCAACTTAACTGTGGGAAAGGTGAAGCTTTGTGATTTGATGCCTCATTGCTCATTACTACACCGGTGCCATGACTGGGGTGCTTCACCCCGGCTGTTCTGCACTGTATTCCAGTATGGCATGTGGACCCGGTAGCTTGATGTCCCACATGTCGGCAAAAGGGACTAGAAGATTTATGAAAGCGAGCGGTCCACTCTTACGACAGAGGAGTACACGACACGACGGCCCAGTTAACTATCACTTGTACTATATCATACTATTGTTTTGCTGTTTTGCACGATCCATCGATACAAACCCGATTAAACAGGAAAGGTCGGGATTTTTCCCGCGCGGTAGATGATACTGGCCATACATTTCGAAGGCAATTTTAATGTATGCAAACTGAATAATTAAGTAACAATATGATATCCAGTAAAACTAAAAACATATATGATTTATTGTGTTAGAGTGTAGTAGTAGTGTCTTATTGCATAGTTGTTAGATGTAACATGCGATAACGTGTAGAGATGTAGTTTTGGAGGGCCTACAGAGAGAAAAACTTAATACGGTCACCGAACTTCAGAATAAGCCGATTATGGTCACTATATACGTTTTGTGGTGATTATACGGTAACTTGCTCACGGTTCAGCATCGGATTGACTCTGTTAACCGTCCAAATAGTCTGCGTGGCACCATGTTGACTAGTTAAATTGACCATGTTCCTTTTGGGTCCCACCTGTCAGTTCGCATAGGGAAAAGGTCAGATAAACACAAATTTACGCAAGCGCGACAAGACTCCAACCCGTGCGTGGGAATCACCTGGTTGTGGGCCTAATGTGTGCGCATGCCCGTGTAGGTTGAGCACTTGAGCATGAGAGTGTGTGTTGGTTGTGTGGTGTACTTGTGTGTGCATGCATGCGTGCGTGTGTGTGAGAGAGTGTTGTGTGCGTGCGTGGATGCGTGTGTACATGTGAGTGTTGTGTGCATGCGTGTGTGCATGTGTTTGTCTGAGTGTTGCGTGCATGCAGTTCGTGTGCATGCGTGCGTGTGTGTATAATCACCACACCAGCTCCTGTGTGTTAAAACAGACGGCTCAGCATACCAATACAAGGCCACCTTGTCCGCTATGCCCGCGGTCATGACTTCGAACCACCGTCCAATATTTTGTTGTTGTTTGTTTTCATTCTTACAAGCAAGATGCCTGTGCGTTGCACGTAACATCAAGATGCATTTGTATGACTAGTTTATCTTGTGAGAGAAAAGGATGAACGAGGGAAGGCCTTATTTGCAAATGTTGAGAGGTGTGTGGGTACCTTTTTGCAAAATTGCCATAGTTTCTTTCCTATCCGTCAGATATAAATTGGACGGCCTATATTGCAGGATGGCAGGCACACCATCATCACCAACTCTGTTTTTTATAAGAGTGTATTTTATAAGAGTGTAGATGTAGAGTAGATACAAGCCGACAGGTGGGCCCGATGGTAGTGAGATAATGTGATGCAACGTTAGAGGTGCCACGTGGAGCATTTAACTGGTCAACTAGTCATGTCTTGAGCAAATACAAAGTTGTACGGTGAGCCCATGACTGTATAATAACCACAAAACGTAAATGGTGACCGTAATGAGTGGATTCTGAAGTCCAATGTACATATCGTGCTTTCGCTTCAAATAGAATGATCATCATTGTATATATCGGGAGAGAAAGATGAAACATGCGTGAATGTGTTGGGGGCTTACTTTTAGAGGACCTGGAGATAGTTTGTGTGCATACATAAAAGGGGCGTAGAGGGGGGGGGTATGCGATGGAGGGAGAGATGCTCTTTGTTTCTCTTTATTATGACTAACTTTGTATAAAGTATAAAAATATACAAATTCAAAGTGCGGAATAAATATCATTGTGGGAACCATGCAATGCAAATTAGCGTTTGTACTCCTCCGTATAACTTTGTAATGTTGTATATATGTAGAAATTCTAAAATAATTTTTTGGCCACACTTTATTCAAAAGGAATGTTGTATATGAAATAAACGTGATGAGAGGGCTTTTTAGATCAATGGGGTACGTGATGTAGCATGTGTGAATGTGTAGTTGATGCATTTGGCAGGGCCTAGAGAGGTATGTGTGTGTATTATGTATTCGAGAGAGGCATGGATAGAGGGGCCAGGAGGGCATGGGAGAGGTAGCACGAGAAATGAGAGTGGTCTAGAGAGAGAGAGACGAATATGACGTCACGACGAGAGATTCGCTTGAGTGTGTATATGCAAGGGGGGAGGGGATAGTTGCACCAGGAGAATATATTTTTTGTGTGGTGTTTGTGTTGGTATGTGTGGGTGTGAGAAGATAACGAGACGTGGGGGCAGAGGGTGTGTCACCACGTGAGGTCCGGTGGGTCGAGGTGAGGCCCTTCATTCGGTTCCGTCCTACGCCACATTGGTTGGCCCGTGACGCATTTAGGGAGACCCATGGATGACTAGTCGTACAAGACAAAGATAGCAGAATTGTGAAGGACTCTGTGTCCACTGGCAAAGCCGGTTAGGATTTGTAACCCTAGGTTCTCAGACTAAGGTAACCCCTTTATCTCTGATATTACTATTCATCCAACCTAACTTTAAGGGGCATCCTACAGAATGCTCTGCTAGAATCATACTCGTCGATTAGGAAGAGAGGTGTGAGACAATGCATGAGAGACATGCCTAAAGATAATGTGCGTACAGGAGACACGTAGGAAGGTCTATGTATATAGAAAGGGTCAATGGGGATTGTGCGTGTGTATGCTTGCGAGAGGAAGAGTTCTTGTGATAAAGGTTAGTGAAAACAGTCGTAAATGGTTGCGAGAGGGAGGGAGGGTTATATCGAGAGCATGTGTGTGAGAAAGACACCTCGGGAGAGAGTGTGTGAGCATGTGTGAGAGACCACCGACGGAGAGTGAAACTACACGTAGAAGACTGCTGTACACATTGACTAAAGATATAAATTGTATCCAAATATTAGGATGGGATCATGATATTTGCAATCCGCGTAAGCAACGGTCATTGATCCATCAGACATCTAGATTCTATCGAATTTGAGCATGTATATGTTATTATTCGACACAATTGATCCACATAGTTAGTATTTTGAACTCCAGACAATGCATCGCTTTAGCAATCGAATATAAACATGAGTATAGTTCATGTTGTGTGTGTAAAGCACATTATACATACTAAAGTTACACAATGAACATTATAAATAGCTACCTATGAACTAGCATACATCTGAATTCACCTTAAGGTGGTTTAAAAAAATCAAATTCAACATGAAGACATTCAATTATTTGAATTTGATATCATGGCATTTGTAAATCATACCTAAATTATGGGGGCACCAATCTTTGCTCTGATTTTGTACATAATAGCATATGTAGTCGTGTACAAAATAGATTCAAATTTAGCTCCTCCATTCTAAAATAATCGTAGTTAAAGGATTTTCAAGTGTCAAAATTTCAAAAAGAAGCGGATAATTTAATGAGGTTTTCAAACATACAAGGTCAAATATAACGTTGTCTATTTAGGTTAATCCTCATAGTTCAGGAGTACACTAAACGTGAATGCTCGTGTCTCAAAATTTCAAACGAAGCGCCAAAAGAGCCTCTACTCGCCCGAAACCGCATGAGACCAATGTTTGGTAGTACAAGGAAATTACTTTTCTAATAACTCCGACCCGTGAAACCTACCAGCCCAACATCCAAAGATCTAAACCGGGGTAGGTTTGTAGCTTCATCTAGACGACACGCAACCGCCTCGGAAAAACATTCATACACAATGCCCTCCTAAGCACACATGCGCGCAGCCAAAATCGCTCCCGCCCACTATTTGGGAAACCTGGGATTACCATCCTACCCCCGACCCGCAGTAGGTCCGAAATTTAAGAGGGGGGCAAAGTTTGTACTTTCCCCAAATTTCAAACGAGCGTGTCCCATCT
>NC_041391.1:131846880-131901943 GCF_002162155.2 Triticum dicoccoides
TTCCCCATTCGTACTCCGTGGGCGCAGAAACTACCTCTCCACCAGCCGCGAAACCCCGCCGTCCTCCGTCCGCCACCCCATCCCACCCATCAACCGCCACCCTCCTCCATCACGCCGGCGCTGATACCCCGATGCCGTCGTCCACCGCAACCTCAACCACAATGCCCTCCACGGCTAGTAGTTGAAGCCAAGGCCGAGTCGTCCGTACCCGAGCCAGTTCAACCACGCCGTCCTGCGCCTCATCGCTGCCACTCGAACCTCGCCACCGTCCACCGCACCGAAGTTGTTCCTACTACGCCATCCTTCGCTGCCTCGGATCTGCTTCCCCTTCGCTAATATATGGCTAAGGCAACACAATCAACAATTTGGCCATGGGTTTGTCCAAGGATCCATGGCTCTCCAAAACATTGGTTCCCCCGGGAGAAAAATAAGATTGCCGCGACATATGGAGGAGACCACACTAGCAACCGATAAGGGTACTCCTCTTCCCTTATTCTTGCAAATTTTATGTGTCTGCTTGCACGGTATTCATCCCACATAAGACACTAGTTGACTGCTTCTTCTTGATACTAGATGTTACTAGTAACTCATGATGCACAAGGTTTCTCCTCATATACTATGTCACCTTAGCTAGAGGTCTGCCGCCGCCCTGAATTTCAATTTCTGGTCAGTTGACTCCCAATTAACGGAAGCATTCCCCAGCGTAAGAGGCGCTAGTATGCCTATTACGTCGGGGAAGTAGCGCCTCAGTGTTTATCTTAGGGGCGTGTGGGGCCTAGAGCTACTGGCGCCCGATCTGGAGGTCGACCGGGATTAAAGAGATGGCCTAGGGGTGCTGCCAAGCATGGCGGTGGTGCGAGGTCGAGGGGAGGGCGGGGCGGCGGAGGCAGGGGTCTGGGCCGGTGGTCGCTGGCGGTTCAAGAAAGATCGTCAACAGTGACTAGCGGGAGGTAGACGAAGGCCATCTGCCCGTTACTTATAGATCAGATGGTTCATTAAAAAAATCGACTGACCTACTTATTTTCAGTCGACTGTTATCTTAGATATGACCACATGTGGTGGTGTGCTGGAGGAGTACCTGCATTTCCTGTGCTCATATATTACAAAATCATACGGAGTAGAATCTAATTTTCTTTGCCATGCAATGTCGTAGAGCTATCATATGTCTCCTATCATTTATTTTCAGCCACCTGCTATTTGCTACTTTTACAGTGCACTAGTTCTGCACAAACTTCACCCATACTCTCACTATTGTGTTTTTATGCAAGGGTATTTCAGAGTCTGCCTCAAGAAATGCAGCAAATAAAAGAGAGAAGTCATGCCAGCTTTCTTCACGGGTAGGCACGTCACTTTACAGCGCTATAAAGGGTGCAGTGTCAGCAGATAGAGGCGGTAAACGTAGCTCTGGAGTTGGTGACCTAGCTCGCAACGAACCACCATCCCAGGTGCTTGCTTTAACTTCGCGGTGTCATATGTGGTTGCATGTTCCATATGGTGTCTAGCTTGTATTCGAAAGGCTGAAGTTGGTCTTTATTAAGATAAGGAAAGATATTTTTTACATGAACCACCATCCCATGAGCACCAGAAGACAAATAGCTAGTCAGGGCACTGGCCGAGCCAGTGACAATCCCAGCAAAGACAGGCATCATCTAGAAGCCAACTAAAAAGCCGCGATGGTGGCGAAGCAGCCCGCCTCCCACCAGGCTCTCAGGTCCTAGATGATCATGCTCACCACTCCAGCCGGATGTCTAGCTTGTATTGCTTCCAATTTGGTTAAATAGCAACTGCTTAGCTTACACATTATACCTTTGAATATGACATGCCTTTCTGTTTTTGGTACATACTAGTACATCTGTGTATTAACCATGTTCTTACATCAAACTAATGTTCTTGTGTATCCCTCATCAATCACTTATGATGAGGCAGTCAGGCAAGTGGACTACTCCTCATTTAAAGAATGCAGCATCAGCCTCCCAACATGATTCTCAAGAAACATCAAGGCTAGATGAAGATAGTGAATGTAGCTCTGTAGTTGATTACCGCATTTCCCCTACACTAGCATCGCAGGTGCTTGCTCTAACTTGGCAGCATGATATGTGGTTGAATGTTGCATATGGTGTCTAGATTGTAATTCTTCCAATCTGGTTAAATTGAATGTGCTATTCTATTTAGCTTATACATTATACCTATTAATGTGACATGCCTTCCTGTATTTAGTACATAGTACATCTACCTATTAAGCATGTCATTACACAAAACTATTGTTTTTTGTATCCCGCATCAACAATATGACGAGACACCTTTAGTATATGCAGTGCGATATTAGTTGCATCTTTCATATGATTTATAGCATGCGCTGCTTCTAATTTGTTGAAATTCCATTTATGATGGGACAGTTTTAACTTGGCAGAGTCATATTGGTTGCATCTTTCATGTGGTGTCTAGCTTGCATTGCTTCTTATTTGTTGGAATGGTTTCTGCTTATTTTACATAAACAGTTGTGAACATGGCATGCCATCCTTTTTTTCGTACATATTCCATCCTGGTATCATGTCTTTGCCTTACATCAAAGTAGTGATTGTCAGTATCATGCATGAATGAGTTCTGAAGAGAGAATTTTATTACTTTTTCTTGTCGGTTTTGCTTGACAATTCAAAATCAATAAAGTGGAAGGAAGTTAGCAAGGCAGCGAATAAAGGTGCTCCTTCCAAACGGAGGGCCTCTACAGTTTCTACTCCTCCACCCCCAGACGATTTCCAAGACAACACATGCATAGACACTCAACGTAGCTATGTTTATGATGACCACGTCTCCCCTAGTGCACCATCACCAGTGCTCCCTCTAACTTGGCACTGTTATATGTGGTTGCATGTTCTGTGTGATGTCTAGCTTGTATTGCTTCTAATTTTGTTGAATTCCATCTTCTTACTTTACACATTATACTTGAGTAAGAAATGTGTTCCTGTTTCTAGAACATACAATATTTGTCTATCACACCATGTTCTTACATCAAATTACTACTGTTGTGTAACCTGCAACAATAACTTATCATAAGACACATTTGACTTCGGAGTGTGATATAGGTTACATCTCGCATTCTTTTCTAGCTTGTACTACTAATTTGTTGAAATGGCACTTATGACGAGACAATTTTAACTTGGTAGAGTCATATTCGTTGCATCTTTCATATGGTGTCTAGATTTCATTGCTTCTAATTTGCTGAAATGCCTTCTCCTTAGTTTACACATCATAAGTTGTGAATATGCAATGGCACTAATGACAAGAGACCTCTAACTTGGTAGTGTGATGTTATTTGTATCTTGCATATGATTTATTTCTTGTACTGCTTCACATTTGTTTAAATGCCATTTATGATGAGACACTGTTAACTTGGCAGAGCGATATTTGTAGCATCTTTCATATGGTGTCTACCTTCCATTGCATTCCTTCTAATTTGGTGAAATGTCTTCTGCTTAGTTTACACATCATAGTTCTGGTTATCTCTTCCGTCCTGTTTTTCGTACATATTTGTCACATCCCTAGTTCTGACAATGCCTAGTGCATGCATTAGAGGGTTACATCATGTTTAAATTTCATTTAAATCTGAGATGGGGATTGACTAAGCCCTAGCACCAAATGAATTCAACTAGGGTCAAAATAAAACCTTTTTCATTGAACTCAAAATGTCCTCTAAAAATGTTCAACATTTCTGGTTTGAGGTGGAAGCATCTACCAAAAATGGTTTATATTTTTGCAGGACATATTTGGTCACTGAATTAAATCATATAGTATTTTCATTTGGGCATTTAAATGCTATTAAATATTTCAAATGCTCAAATAATCATAAACTAAAATGTTTACTGTTGGATATATTCTAAACAGTAGCCATGATTAGTTTCATGATTTTTGAAAGTGTCTGAGTATTTTTAATAAAGCCCTAAATTTACAGAATAATAGAAAACTGAGATAATTAGAAAAAGAGAGATAGAGAAAGAAGTACCTGGCGCTCACCTCGCAGCCCACCCGGCCCAACTCCAGTGGCCCAGCCCACCATCGTAGCTTCTCCTGTCGTCTTCGTCCTCGGACAGAAGGACGAGCGTGTGGCCGCGGCGCGCGCGCACGCGCCCGAGCCACCTCCTGCTTGCCGCCCCGCCCCGGATCGGCTAAGGATGCCACGACACCCCCCTGGAACCCCCTCGTCCGCTCCCTTGCCTCCCTGCTCTCTCCCTCTCACTCCCCTGCTCTTTTCCCCTCATGGCCGAAGCCACCATGGCCACTCCGCTGAGAAACATCGCGGCCAGCCACTCCCTCGCTCCCTCTCCGTGTTCCCGAGATCCGTATTGCCTCCAGCGTCATCCTCGCCAAACCAAGCATCACCGGAAGCCCTGCAATGCCGGCGCCATCATCTTCTTCTTCCTCGGGCACCGAAGGCCGTCATCATCGATTCGTCGCCGTCGTCGCTTCCCCGAGCTCGTTGACCATCTCGACGCGACCACTGTGAGCTCATGACCCGTTTCCCCCTATTACCGCACTCGATAGCGCTCTATAGTCGCGTATGTCGCCGAGCCCGAAAGCTCACCGCCGCCGGCGATGTCGCCGCCGCCGCGCTAGTCGCTGGAGCTCGTGTCCGAGCACTCCATCGTGCTCAGCACGCTCCCAGTAGCACATATCACCCCACCACCATCCTCCCAGTGCACCCTAAGGCAATCCCGTGCACAACCGAACTCCGGCCACCGCCTTTGAGCTCGTGGCCGTCCACTCCGGCCACCCCCGGCCCGGCTACTGCCACCAGCCAATGCGCTGCAACACCAGCTACCCGTAGAGATCAACCGCGGCTCAAACCGCTGTCTGTACGCGAAACCCGAGCAACTCCGGCGTGTTGCCGCCCCGGGTTTGGTCGCCGCCGGCTGAACTCCGGTGACGCCGACGTGGCGCACTTACTTAGTCACTAATGACCCTGCTAACAGCCCTATCTCTCACTGACATATGGGCCCCACGCCCTTAACTAACCACGGTTAACCCCTGTTTAGTTTAAGTTAACCACAGTGGCCCCACGCGTCGGAGTTGACCTAGCTGATGTGGCCATTGACCGGTCCCACCTGTCAGTGAGTGAAACAGCCCTGTGTCACTGACGTGTGGCCCCCACACGTCAGGTTGACCAGCAGCAGCGTCTGTTGACCTGCTGACGTCACGGTGACGCACTGCTGACGCAGTAAATGTTTTCTGGAATTTAAATAATTCTTAAATGATTTATTATTTCCAGAATATATTCTAAACTTCTAAAAATCATAGAAATTCAACCGTAACTCCAAATTAAATAAATTATATATGAAAAATTATCAGAAAAATTCAAGGAATCCATTTGTACCATTTTCATGCATGTTAGAACAACTTATCACTACTGTTTAGGACAAATGAATTAAATGGCATTTGAATAATCACATATGGAGTTTGAATTTGAATCTTGTGTTCAAACCAACTTCATTTAATCTGTTGCTAGTTGCATTAGCTCAAAACACATTCATATTGCCATGTCATAGCATGCATCATTTTCTGCATTGCATTGATTGTGTTCTTCTCTGTTGCCGGTATCTGTTCCCTCCCGGTAGACGATGTTCCGACGTTGTGATCGTTGACACTGATGAAGACTCAATGTTATCTTCAGAAGTGCCAGGCAAGCAAAACCCCCTTGTTCATTCCGATACAATTCCACTCTCTCGCTCCTGCTCTCTTTTACTGCATTAGGACAACACCGATTCAACTGTTACATGCTGCGGTAGTTGAACCCCTTTATCCTCTGCATGACCTGTCATTGCCACAGTAAATAGATGAAACCCACTAGCATGAGTAGGAGTTGTTTGAGCCCTGCTGTGCCTACTCATTCATGTTTGTTTGTCATGCCTGCTACTGCTTAGAGTTGAGTCAGGTCTGATTCATCGGGGATGAATTAGAGGTGTGTGAACATGTCCTACTGTGTGTGAGCTAAGTGTGTGAACACGATTTGGTAAAGGTAGCGGTGAGAGGCCATGTAGGAGTACATGGTGGGTTGTCTCATTGCAGCCGTCCTCAGGAACTGAGTTCTGTGTTTGTGATCCATGATTCAGTTACTACCATACATTGGGCCCTGAAATATGACCCCGCTCGACTTCTTATTCACCCTTGTCCTCTGTCCAGGAGTTGCAAGTAGTTTCTGGTGTTTGTAGCTTACTGGAGGCCGTGGACAGCGCTGACCGTAGGGGTGGGCTGTGATGCGGTAGGTACGTGGCACGGTGTACCGGATGCCCGTTTGGTATCTCGGGAACCCTGTTCACATCGTTTGGGGCTGTGAGCGAAACTCCGGCCGGATCTCCTCATGGATGGAACCCGAATAGGCGATAAACCTGGACTAGAGACTTGAGTGTTTAGGTAGGTTGTGGTCTACACCCACGTCAGCTTTCGCTTGAAGTCTGCCGAGCACATGTCGTGTGCAGACGCTAAGTGGTGGAAACATGTATGAAGAAGTACACCCCTGCAGGGTTATCATCATCTATTCGAATAGCTGTGTCCGCGGAAAAGGACTTCTGGGTTGCTTATATCAGTTCATAGACAAGTGAAAGTGGATACTCTAAAATACGCAAGATAAGCGTGAGTGCTATGGATGGCGTTCTCGTAGGGAGACGGGAGCGGTTCCATAGTGGTGTATTGATATGGTGAATATGTGGACTCGTGTGCGCCACCTCAAAAGAGTTACTTGCAGTCGTAGTTCAGGATAGCCACCGAGTCAAAGCTGGCTTGCTGTAGTTAAACCCCACCATCCCCTTTGGTTGATAATGATGCATATGTAGTTAGTTCTGATGTAAGTCTTGCTGGGTACATTTGTACTCACGTTTGCCTATTTTATGTTTTTGCAGAGAGACTTCGGTCTCACTAGTAGTTCCGCGTGGACTTCGACGTTTAGCTTGTTACCTCAGCTACGATCTTGTGCCCTCGGCAGGATCTGGTAGATAGTCAGGCTTCTCAGCCTTTTTCATTTATAGATGTCTGTACCCAGACATGATAGCTTCCGCTTGTGCTTTGACTTGTATGCTCTGAGTGTTGGGTCATGAGACCCATGTTTGTAATATCTCGCTCCTCGGAGCCTATTTATTAAATACTTGAGTCGTAGAGTCATGTTGTGATGCCATGTTGTATTTGCACATATCGAGCATATTGTGTGTATGTTATTGAAATGCTTGGTATGTGTGGGATCTGACCATCTAGTTGTTTATCTTTAGTAGCCTCTCTTACCGGGAAATGTCTCCTAGTGTTTCCATTGAGCCTTGGTAGCTTGCTACTGCTCCGGAACACTTAGGCTGGCCGGCATGTGTCCTTCTTCGTTCCTGTGTCTGTCCCTTCGGGGAAATGTCACGCGATGAACACCGGAGTCCTGTTAGCCCGCTACAGCCCGGTTCACCGGAGTCCTGCTAGCCCAGTGCTACAGCCTGGATTCACTCGCTGATGACCGACACGTTCGATGCTGGGTCATGGATGCCTGTCCCTGTAAGTCTGTGCCACTTTGGGTTTACGACTAGCCATGTCAGCCCGGGCTCCTTATCATATGGATGCTAGCGACACTGTCATATACGTGTGCCAAAAGGCGCAAACGGTCCCGGGCAAAGGTAAGGTGACACCCGTGGGAATACCGTGCGTGAGGCCGCAAAGTGATATGAGGTGTTACATGCTAGGTCGATGTGGCATTGAGTCGGGGTCCTGACAGCGTTGGTATCAGAGCTTGACTGCCTGTAGGTTCTCCAAGCCAAACTGGTCGAAGTTGAGTCTAGAAATTCTTTAGTTATATAAGGGAATTGATTGTGGGATGGAACGTAAGGCTCTTTTTACTCCTTACACCTCATGGCCTTCTGATCTGAGTCATCATCTTCCCTTCTACGGGGATTAAGAACTAGGCTATCTCTTCTTTCTATCAGGATCACGTGTTACTAATCCGTAGACTTATAAGATTTTTGGACTTAAGCCTCTGTTCAGTTTTTACTACTTCTGTATGTTAACTGATGATCTCGAAACCGTGATATTGTGCTTCTGAGTGGTTATGCC
Organism: Triticum dicoccoides; assembly: GCF_002162155.2. Classification (NCBI taxonomy): domain Eukaryota; kingdom Viridiplantae; phylum Streptophyta; class Magnoliopsida; order Poales; family Poaceae; genus Triticum; species Triticum dicoccoides. The sequence continues at coordinate 131,854,951 of NC_041391.1, forward strand.
ACCATTTTTGTGAATGTCTCAAATCTTTCTGAGCATTTACAGCCGTTATGCTGTCCGAGTCATTCCAGGTTTCTAAGTAGTCTGATGCAATTGCAAATCCTTTCTTCCCGTTTCAATGTGCCCATGGGCCAGATTAATCACACTAATTGTTGAGTTGAGGTATTCTATTGCCTTGACTTTTATGTTGGAGTTACTATTATGACCCTAGGTATTTAGGGAGTCACCTAGTAATCTAGCAACGTTTTGTGTTCCCAGTGTGAGATTCTGGCCTTTATTCTCGAAAGCATTCCGTGATGCTACTTAGTAGTAGGTATTCTGTTCCTGGGTTCTTGAACCCGAGATTCACTCTACCTACTTCATGTTGATAGTAATTGCTAGCGCCTTTAGGATATTAGTAACCTTTGCGATAGTCCTTGAAGTCCGTGGTATCTTCTTCTTCCAAATACCATGAACTACTTATGGCAGAAGTTCCTCGTTGAACTGAAATATCACAACAGGATTATTCTTGAGGAGTTCTCCATTCATAAATCGTGACTCTGCTAGTTCTACCTTTCTGCATGGGTTATCCGGAAGAAATATGTTGAACTTGGTTCGACATACTAATCTATGCATCCACAACTCAGAAAATTATATGTTCCTTTGAGTTGTTCTCTTTAGTTGCATTCTGACCCTCGTCTATCAATTGATAGTCAAGAGTATGCGTGCGTTCGTTTATCGATGCCTATTACTCTTGTGGTCCGTCAAGCCATTCTATCGCGGAATGACTAGGAGAAACAAACTCCAGTACCTCTTCCATATCTAGGATTGGGTCAAAACAATTGTACTCCGCAGATCAAAATGCCAATCCAGCTTTTGCTCTGTTCTATCTTGGAGTATTACCATCTTATATCGGGATTGTTATAGGAATTGCACACCATCCTATGAACTCTTGGTACAGTGATACTTCTTGCCATCATTGTTCATTCCTTGGTTCCTGTGTTATTGTAACCGGAATGCCGACAAGTGAATCGTGATGTGTGAAATCAATACTGCTAGCAACCCCGTTGCTTGGTAGTTATAGGACAATAATTTCATTCTTAGCATGTTGGTTATTGAATCATCATTCTAAGATTGATCGTGCTACCTAGTCCATTCTCCTGGTTCACTCCTCGATCGATGAGTTAGGATTATTTCAAATCCTTGCTCTATTGATCATATCGTCTTGCCCTGAAAAGCAAGATTGTTCTCGAGCTTAGTAACATACCAGTGGTTCGTGATTTTCCGAATATCTTCTCGGAAGTATTACCAGGTTGTTCCCTGACTGTTATGTTGAGCTCGTGATCAAGTTGGTTTCTTGTGAACCACCTTCTCTCCAAGAATCGGTGTTAGATATCCCTGAGCTAGTTGGTTAAGCTAGACAACAACTTGGAGAGTTGGAAGATAAAAGCTTGTCTGACTTAGTTCGTTCCAAAGGGATATTCTTGTGTAGTGTGTGTTGCAGAAAGATGATATCTTCATCGATTGGTCCTTGTGATCAGTTGCTGGACCTATTGTCTTATCAATCCTTTGATTTGAGTGTGGGCTATTGTCAAATCAAATCAGTACCAACGATGCTCGTAATGTTGTCTTATTCGTGGTTGATCCCTCGAGCATACACCATTATATCTTTTGGGTCTGACCAATGCTATCACTTGTTCACTTAACTATGGAATTCCTTTTAAAAGGAAACCCAGATGAATTGTTGTTGTGCCCATTGACAACATCCTTGTCTTCTCCATAATTTTGCTGAACATTAAGCTAGTGTTGGAAACTTTTGAAAGCATTTGTTCATGCTAGCTCATGAAGCATATGTTTGGATGAAGGTAGTGACTTCCTTTAATTCATGTGCATCTGATGCAAGTTGCCGCCGTGGATTCGAGAAAGTCAATGTTGCTTTCTTTGGAATCATTCCAAATCAGTCATGCACACGTGCGAAGAATGCTGTGGTTTGAAGACTTGCAACCTTCAATCTATATGTATCCCTAGCACACCAAGCCACTGATTGATTTGTTCAAGGAGAAGGAGTTCCTTCATAAGAGCTAATCCGGACTTATGAAAGAACTTCGATATCCTCGCTGATGGTTCCCAACCAGAACTCGGTAGTGTTTTATTGTAAGACTACCATGTGGGCATGCTTGTCTGGGACAACGTGTTCACATGTTGTAGAGGAACCAGCTCATGTTTTGGAGCTTGCTATCGTAGTTCATTCCCCGAGAATCTCGCAACGTCATCTCGTCGATTCGTGTTGCAAACTTCCGTTTTTCTTCCTCGACTCGATGAGTCTGGAATATCCTGACACCAACCAGATCTGAATCTCAGGCAGATATGATGGTTGGAATATTTCCCAAGAATCATAATATTGGTCGCGCAATAACCGGTAAAGTGGATGTCGTGGCCAACACACCCAGCCGGGAGACCTAATATTGTAGTATCTTGATTTGAGGAAGTTGGCCACCTCCCCATAGGGATTTCGTAGGATTTACTCCCTAGTTGCCCTATGGATTTCTGTGTTCCGAAGTCCGACCTTTTACTTGATGTTCTAGATATCAAACCATATCTATGAAGGGGTACACTAGCACATCAAGGAGAACATTAGAAGCGGAGTGCTAAATGTCTCTCGGTCGATCATCCAGATTCTATCTCCTTGGCCCCGTCAAGGGTGAAATCTGAGAAGGTGTTATCTTCCTTTGCATCTGCATCCTCCATCACCATTCATCATAGTAGCAAGTTGTGTTGCCAGGATCCTTGACACGGATGTTGGTAAAACCTTGATGATTATGGAAATGCTCAAGTTCTTGAGAGCACGCACAAGCGCTACGTGTTACCATCGGCTCTAACTGGGATTCCTCTCAGTTTCCTCGGCAATGCTATGACCTTTTCAAACAGTGAATTCACTCTCTATTGTTGGGTTCTTCCCCAGATACCAGAATCATTCCCAGCATTTGCATTTTGTTCCTAGCTTGCACCGCCAATGTGTCATTCTACCATGGGTCTCCTCCATTTCCGGTGATAAGCAAAAATCATCCATTACGTTGTCTTCAACAAGGTAATCCACATCATCCAAGTTTGAGTATGCCATTCTACCGAACCCCTCTAAATGATCGATTATGATTTGCCTTAAGCTAGTATAAAGAGTTTCAATGATCTCTGAATCAAAGATAATTATTTTTGCCACTTAGGGTAATAATCTACGAATCACCCTCCTCCAGGATGTTTCGTCGTGGTATCATGGCAACTCAACTCCTTGCTACGTTGACAATCGTTTACCACCTTCTTAAGTGTGGAATTGTTGTCTACCTAGTGAACCCTCGTCATCCGTTCTCTCCACCCCTCTTGATGTGTATCTCGTGTCTCAACCCGAGAGATGGTTCTATGTCTCATTCCGTGAGTTAATCCTGAGTTGTTCGATCTTCGAGGAGATCGACCCTTCTAGAGTCTTCTTCCCTCCATGTCATGTTGACAGGATTTCTCAGAGCAGGACTTCAAGACAATAATGGTGTTCAAATCAACGTTCCTATGAAGTGCAACCTGGATCGTGAAGATTATACTAGTTTGTGTTTCCCCTTCACCTTACCCTACGCTTGAATCTCGAGACGAGATTCTTGTTTAGTGGGGGTGAGTTGTCACATCCCTAGTTCTGACAATGCCTAGTGCATGCATTAGAGTGTTACATCATGTTTAAATTTCATTTAAATCTGAGATGGGGATTGACTAAGCCCTAGCACCAAATGAATTCAACTAGGGTCAAAATAAAACCTTTTTCATTGAACTCAAAATGTCCTCTAAAAATGTTCAACATTTCTGGTTTGAGGTGGAAGCATCTACCAAAAATGGTTTATATTTTTGCAGGACATATTTGGTCACTGAATTAAATCATATAGTATTTTCATTTGGGCATTTAAATGCTATTAAATATTTCAAATGCTCAAATAATCATAAACTAAAATGTTTACTGTTGGATATATTCTAAACAGTAGCCATGATTAGTTTCATGATTTTTGAAAGTGTCTGAGTATTTTTAATAAAGCCCTAAATTTACAGAATAATAGAAAACTGAGATAATTAGAAAAAGAGAGATAGAGAAAGAAGTACCTGGCGCTCACCTCGCAGCCCACCCGGCCCAACTCCAGTGGCCCAGCCCACCATCGTAGCTTCTCCTGTCGTCTTCGTCCTCGGACAGAAGGACGAGCGTGTGGCCGCGGCGCACCCGCACGCGCCCGAGCCACCTCCTGCTTGCCGCCCCGCCCTGGATCGGCTAAGGATGCCACGACACCCCCCTGGAACCCCCTCGTCCGCTCCCTTGCCTCCCTGCTCTCTCCCTCTCACTCCCCTGCTCTTTTCCCCTCATGGCCGAAGCCGCCATGGCCACTCCGCTGAGAAACACCGCGGCCAGCCACTCCCTCGCTCCCTCTCCGTGTTCCCGAGATCCGTATTGCCTCCAACGTCATCCTCGCCAAACCAAGCATCACCGGAAGCCCTGCAATGCCGGCGCCATCATCTTCTTCTTCCTCGGGCACCGAAGGCCGTCATCGTCGATTCGTCGCCGTCGTCGCTTCCCCAAGCTCGTTGACCATCTCGACGCGACCACTGTGAGCTCATGATCCGTTTCCCCCTATTACCGCACTCGATAGCGCTCTATAGTCGCGTATGTCGCCGAGCCCGAAAGCTCACCACCGCCGGCAATGTCGCCGCCGCCGCGCTAGTCGCTGGAGCTCGTGTCCGAGCACTCCATCATGCTCAGCACGCTCCCAGTAGCACATATCACCCCACCACCGTCCTCCCCGTGCACCCGAACGCAATCCCGTGCACAACCGAACTCCGGCCACCGCCTTTGAGCTCGTGGCCGTCCACTCCGGGCACCCCCGGCCCGGCTACTGCCACCAGCCGACGCGCTGCAACACCAGCTACCCGTAGAGATCAACCGCGGCTCAAACCGCTGTCTGTACGCGAAACCCGAGCAACTCCGGCGTGTTGCCGCCCCGGGTTTGGTCGCCGCCGGCTGAACTCCGGTGACGCCGACATGGCGCACTTACTTAGTCACTAATGACCCTGCTAACAGCCCTATCTCTCACTGACATATGGGCCCCACGCCCTTAACTAACCACGGTTAACCCCTGTTTAGTTTAAGTTAACCACAGTGGCCCCACGCGTCGGAGTTGACCTAGCTGATGTGGCCGTTGACCGGTCCCACCTGTCAGTGAGTGAAACAGCCCTGTGTCACTGACGTGTGGCCCCCACACGTCAGGTTGACCAGCAGCTGCGTCTGTTGACCTGCTGACGTCACGGTGACGCACTGCTGACGCAGTAAATGTTTTCTGGAATTTAAATAATTCTTAAATGATTTATTATTTCCAGAATATATTCTAAACTTCTAAAAATCATAGAAATTCAACCGTAACTCCAAATTAAATAAATTATATATGAAAAATTATCAGAAAAATTCAAGGAATCCATCTGTACCATTTTCATGCATGTTAGAACAACTTATCACTACTTTTTAGGACAAATGAATTAAATGGCATTTGAATAATCACATATGGAGTTTGAATTTGAATCTGGTGTTCAAACCAACTTCATTTAATCTGTTGCTAGTTGCATTAGCTCAAAACACATTCATATTGCCATGTCATAGCATGCATCATTTTGTGCATTGCATTGATTGTGTTCTTCTCTATTGCCGGTATCTGTTCCCTCCCGGTAGACGATGTTCCGACGTTGTGATCGTTGACACTGATGAAGACTCAATGTTATCTTCAGAAGTGCCAGGCAAGCAAAAACCCCTTGTTCATTCCGATACAATCCCACTCTCTTGCTCCTGCTCTCTTTTACTGCATTAGGACAACACCGATTCAACTGTTACATGCTGCGGTAGTTGAACCCCTTTATCCTCTGCATGACCTGTCATTGCCACAGTAAATAGATGAAACCCACTAGCATGAGTAGGAGTTGTTTGAGCCCTGTTGTGCCTACTCATTCATGTTTGTTTGTCATGCCTGCTACTGCTTAGAGTTGAGTCAGGTCTGATTCATCGGCGATGAATTAGAGGTGTGTGAACATGTCCTACTGTGTGTGAGCTAAGTGTGTGAACACGATTTGGTAAAGGTAGCGGTGAGAGGCCATGTAGGAGTACATGGTGGGTTGTCTCATTGCAGTCGTCCTCAGGAACTGAGTTCTGTGTTTGTGATCCATGATTCAGTTACTACCATACATTGGGCCCTGAAATATGACCCCGCTCGACTTCTTATTCACCCTTGTCCTCTGTCCAGGAGTTGCAAGTAGTTTCTGGTGTTTGTAGCTTATTGGAGGCCGTGGACAGCGCTGACCGTAGGGGTGGGCTGTAATGCGGTAGGTACGTGGCACGGTGTACCGGATGCCCATTTGGTATCTCGGGAACCCTGTTCACATCGTTTGGGGCTGTGAGCGAAACTCCGGCCGGATCTCCTCATGGATGGAACCCGAATAGGCGATAAACCTGGACTAGAGACTTGAGTGTTTAGGTAGGTCGTGGTCTACACCCACGTCGGCTTTCGCTTGAAGTCTGCCGAGCACATGTCGTGTGCAGACGCTAAGTGGTGGAAACATGTATGAAGAAGTACACCCCTGCAGGGTTATCATCATCTATTCGAATAGCCGTGTCCGCGGAAAAGGACTTCTGGGTTGCTTATATCAGTTCATAGACAAGTGAAAGTGGATACTCTAAAATACGCAAGATAAGCGTGAGTGCTATGGATGGCGTTCTCGTAGGGAGACGGGAGCGGTTCCATAGTGGTGTATTGATATGGTGAATATGTGGACTCGTGTGCGCCACCTCAAAAGAGTTACTTGCAGTCGTAGTTCAGGATAGCCACCGAGTCAAAGCTGGCTTGCTGCAGTTAAACCCCACCATCCCCTTTGGTTGATAATGATGCATATGTAGTTAGTTCTGATGTAAGTCTTGCTGGGTACATTTGTACTCATGTTTGCCTATTTTATGTTTTTGCAGAGAGACTTCGGTCTCACTAGTAGTTCCACGTGGACTTCGACGTTTAGCTTGTTACCTCAGCTACGATCTTGTGCCCTCGGCAGGATCTGGTAGATAGTCAGGCTTCTCAGCCTTTTTCATTTATAGATGTCTGTACCCAAACATGATAGCTTCCGCTTGTGCTTTGACTTGTATGCTCTGAGTGTTGGGTCATGAGACCCATGTTTGTAATATCTCGCTCCTCGGAGCCTATTGATTAAATACTTGAGTCGTAGAGTCATGTTGTGATGCCATGTTGTATTTGCACATATCGAGCATATTGTGTGTATGTTATTGAAATGCTTGGTATGTGTGGGATCTGACCATCTAGTTGTTTATCTTTAGTAGCCTCTCTTACCGGGAAATGTCTCCTAGTGTTTCCATTGAGCCTTGGTAGCTTACTACTGCTCCGGAACACTTAGGCTGGCCGGCATGTGTCCTTCTTCGTTCCTGTGTCTGTCCCTTCGGGGAAATGTCACGCGATGAATACCGGAGTCCTGTTAGCCCGCTACAGCCCGGTTCACCGGAGTCCTGCTAGCCCAGTGCTACAGCCTGGATTCACTCGCTGATGACCGACACGTTCGATGCTGGGTCATGGATGCCTGTCCCTGTAAGTCTGTGCCACTTTGGGTTTACGACTAGCCATGTCAGCCCGGGCTCCTTATCATATGGTTGCTAGCGACACTGTCATATACGTGTGCCAAAAGGCGCAAATGGTCCCGGGCAAAGGTAAGGCGACACCCGTGGGAATACCGTGCGTGAGGCCGCAAAGTGATATGAGGTGTTACATGCTAGGTCGATGTGGCATTGAGTCGGGGTCCTGACAATATTACATCCTCCTATCATGTGGTTGTCTAACATCAAAGTTCAGTTCGTCTGCATCATGCATCAATTTGTTCTTAAGAATTAATTGTTATTCGTTTTTCTTGTCGGCTTGACTTAACATGGCACAGAGAAAGAGGAAGAAGCACGGAATGATAGGGAATGAGAAGCGGATGAATCTTGCAGATTCTGCTGGTACTGATGGTGTAATAGAAGGTCAAAGTCCAGCAGAAAATTCTACAAACAGGGTATCCCATGCTACACAAGCTGAAAAAAAGCCAAACAGAAACAAATAGCTGCCACCAAACAAGCAGAGACAACCCTAATTCCTGCAACACCTACCACAATACTACCAGCTGCACGAGTTACTCGTGCATGAACTAGCTAGCAGCACGTTCCCAAGCTCCCTTGCCACCTGACACTACTTCCCAAGCACTCTTAACACAAGACAAGTTGGCAAGATCAAATGAACCTTGTGAGCTTCAACAGCAAGAAGGTAGTTGCTGGAGTCAAGTTACAGTTGCATGCTTCTTTATATGTAGTCTCACAGTTTGATGTACACTAACACTTCCTATGTTCATTGTTGGACTAGCACCTAGGCGCAAGAGGAAACAAACATCAGTGATAATGCTCCATAGGTTCACTAAATCTAGAGGAGGAAGAATGGAGATCCGTTTTGAGGTAGGATTAAAAAGGCCAGGAGATGCTACAGAGTCAGCCAAGTTAGTATCATAGGCAGCGGTTGCTATTAGGTGTCATGTATGTATCCTCCCAACATGGATTCAGTATAGGAATGACAAACACGAAACCCAGTTCAACACCTTCCTCGACCATTTATCTGTAAGTATGGTTATGTATGGAAACTAGTAATATCGTCCTGCTCTGTCCCATACTTTCTAGGTTGCTAATAATGAGACTCCCATAATTTTCAATAGATGAGGTTCAAGTTGGATAGCCAAGATGATGCAACCAGACAAGCTTGCACCCATGTTTTCAAGTCTGCTCTGCGATAGTATCGATATAACTTGAGGAAAACTCACTTTGAAGGCAAGGCTAACAGTGAACTTTCCCAAACATCTCTAGTGGAAAATATATCGGATGAAGACTGGAGGGGCCTCGTTAAACACTGGTCTGATCCGAAGTATCAGGTACATTATATATATGTGATCAGATCACATGTTGATGTCCTATTTATGCATGTGCCACACAAATCTACCTTCTTGTAGGTGAAGTGTTCAAAGAACAAGGCCAACCGTACGAAAGTGAAATTCCAACACATAGGAGGATCTCGTAGCTATATTGCACACTGTGAGGCTCTTGTAATTAGTTGTTGTTTCACTCTTTTTGTTGTACCATATTATCAGATCTATATTGACTTGTTCCAAATGCAGAGGAAAGCCCGCAAGGACCAAAAAGTACCTGAACCAAATGTTGTGGAAATCTTCAAGGACTGTCACATCAGCAAGAAGAAGGGCATGACTACACCAGTCAAAGCCGCTGTTGTAAGGTTCTTAATCCTCATGCCTTTTAACTACTACTTACTCTGACTTGTGCCTTGAACTGCATGGTTTGCAGCCAATATCTATTACTCTTTTAAGTTTTATACACAATTGTCTTAGCGTATCATTGCACCTTACAAGGTTTAAAAGAGAGGAGTGATGTTCCTTTGATCTTGACCTATAATTTAGTTCCGTGCTGGACTTGCCCACACAATGTTACAATTGCCTGTTTGTCTCTTCTCAGTTGTTTTTGATATAAATGATGTCATACTATGCTTACCGTATTATAAACTTCCTCTCTTTATCCTTAGCCCTCAATACAATGTGAAGAAATAGACAATACATTAGCGATGGTACATGGTCATATGTTTGGAACCTGGTTTTATTATGTACTTTGCAATAAAATACAACTAATATTTTACATGGGTTCACCAGAATAAGTTCTGTATATAAACCAAAGCTATTTTGTTTGGTTTTGCTGCCTCCTTAATATCTTCTGTTCTAGTACTACTAATGTAAAAACTCAACTTTTCAGCAAGCTACGGAAAAATGGTGGAACCGCCACCTTCTGAAGGTGGCGAGGAAACTATAACCGCAATGCCAGCTCTTGCTGCAATGGGTCAGTACCTGTCCACTAACAGTGCCAAAAGCATGTTCCTGCGTAATACTGGGTTGGTTGTTAAGGCAATCTCATCCAAACTGCCTCATGATCAAGATATGCAACCTCAAAGCAATGTTGTATCTGCGCTCCAGACACAAGTCCATTCCCTTACAGAGACCCTTTGTGAAACCAGGAGAGACATTGTTTGATGTCGTCAAGATATGCATGGTTTTGAAACCAGACTATCAGACATTTGCTATGCTGTTCAGGAGCCTAGGAGAAATGAAGGCGAGGGTTATGGTGCTCCATCGGACAATACAACATGAAAACGTAACAGTCAGGTCAAATGAACTGAGCTTCCGAACTTATGGTGGTGCATTTATCTGCTAGACTGTTAAGTTTTATGCCAACCTTCCTTTTGTTATATAGTTGTAATTTGTTTTGGTGTGATACAAAATTTGTTCCTAACGTGCAGTCACCAGCTGAAGAAAACAGCAAGACATTTTTGTATAGTGTAGGGTGTTTGCTATATTTGCACTGGTGGCGATCTTTGATGCCGAGTGGATGTAATCTGTGCAATCGCCTCAATAACCTAGCGTTAGTTTTGGCCTTATTTATTTCCTAGTCTTCTTTTTCCCTGGTTTGCTAGTGGCTGCAACAACCATGGGCCATATACGGGCCGTAGGATCCATGGGTCTCCTACGAGCCGTCGATAAATGGGCCTCCAACAGGGCCGTAGAATTGGTGGGCCTCGGGCCGTCGGCTAAATGGGTCTACATGGGCCGTAAATGGGCGTAATTGGTACCGGCCCAGCACGGTAATGGGTAGTTAACATGCCGGAGGACAGCAAAGGCTTAATTCTGTCACAGGCATAACGGGTCGTTAATGGGCCAGAATATAGGACGGGATGGAAACAGCGCAACGGGTTAACGTGCCAGAAATGGGCCGACTCTTGCCATGGGCCAAATTTGGCCCATTAGGGGAACAGGCCAGTAACGGGCCGGAAGTAATCGAGGGCCGGAAAGGAGCCCAAGAACGTATGGGCCGTCAATCGGCCGAAAGCTAACACGGGCTGGAAACGGCCCATGTGAATCACGGGCCGTTAACGCGTACAAAGAAATTTACTGTTCATTATGGTCTAGAGTCACTGTGGGCCTCTAATGGGCATAAAGATATAAATGCCTCTTATGGGCCGAAAGACATCATGGGCCATACATGGGCCGAAAGTGAAATGGGCTGGTGTAATATTCGATGGCCCACATGACGTTATTGGGCCGATCTCCGTTAGGGCCTAACGGGTTGTGAGTTACCGAGCCGTAAAATGGGCTATTTGCAAAGAGACCGTTAACAGGCTTTTCATGGGCCAGCCCTTTAACTTTTGACCAAGTCAAACGGGCCGGCTTTGTAAGCTAAATGGGCCAGTGGTGGGCCGTGGAACGTGTCGACATATCATAGGCGCCTATCTGACCCACTGACGAGCTAACACGTGTTTCATCCGGCCAATAAGAATTTTACACATGGAAATTTCCCATTGGTCCGGGCTGTTAACGGGTTATCGGATCCAAAACCCGACACGATAGCTTAACAGCGTTCCGTTGTGGTGGATGCCACGTGTCGGTCACCCTTGACGAAAGCACTTCTATGACACGCGATTTATCATCATGGAAGTGGACACTTCCGTGATGATAATTTTGGTAATATCATGGAACACTTCTACGACAGCACAGGTATGACTATCTTGATTTTGTCATAAAATCGTCATAGATGTACATGCATGACAAAACACGCGACCTACTGTGACAAACATGTATCATTATGGAAGTTTATTTTTTTGTAGTGTCGATCAGATCATGGATTCCACTTCGGGCTGCGATCTGTTTTCCTTTCTGGATGCATATTCTGGGTATCATCAGATCTTCATGTCCAAGGAAGATGAAGAAAATACCTCGTTCATCACCCCATGTGGTTCGTACTGTTTTATCCACATGCCATTCGGATTAAAGAGTGTCGGGTCTACTTTTGCAAGGGCAGTCCAGATTGGTTTTGAGCTATAGCTGCACAAAAACATTGAAGCTTATATGGATGACATTGTGGTCAAAACACAGGACAGAGCAACCCTTATCCAGGATTTGGAGGAGACGTTTGCGAATCTACGCAAGATCAACTTGAAACTCAACCCAGAGAAGTGTGTGTTTGGCGTTCCCTCTGGCAAGCTAGCTACTTGGGTTCTTTGTGTCTCATCGAGGGATCGAAGCTAACCCCAACAAGATTAAAGCCATCAAGCAGATCCAAGCGCCAAGGACAGTCAAGGATGTGAGGCATTTGACAGGGTGCGTTTCTGCACTAAACACATTCAATTCCGAGTCTGTCGAGCGCACCCTACCATTCTACAAGATCCTGAATAAGGTAGGACCCATGAGGTGGACCCTAGAAGCAGATGCGGCCTTACAAGAGTTGAAGGCCTACTTATCCTCTGTGCCCACCTTGGTTGCTCCCAAGCCACAAGAGTCATTGCTGCTATACTTAGTGGCAACCAACCAAGTAGTTAGTGCAGCCTTGGTGGCACAGGGGGAAGTGGACGAAGCAGAGAGTGAGCAAGGATCGGTAGAGTCAGATAAGGATTAGGGTAGAAATGAGCACGACAGTGAGAGCAACCCCAAGGAGACGACAAGGAAGAAAGTGGTGCAGCGCCTAGTGTACTTTGTCAGTTCCTTGTTATAGGGGGCTCGATCGAGGTACTCTGGTGTGCAAAAGTTGATCTTTGGTCTCATCTTGGCCTCATGGAAACTGCACCACTACTTCCAAGCCCATCAGGTCACGGTTGTCACTCGCTTCCCCTTGCAAAGGATAGTCCGAAACCCTGAGGCTACGGGCAGAATAGTGGAGTGGGCTTTGGACTTGTCCAGTTTTGGTCTGAAATTTGAGAGCGCATCAACAATCCAGAGCAGGGCATTGGCAGAGTTTATTGCGGAATGGACGCCAACCCCTGACGAGGAAGTGACGAAAACAGTTATCCCCAGCAAGGAGGCGCCCCAAGAATGGATTATGTATTTCGATGGTGCCTTTTCCCTACAAGGTGCAGGGGCTGGCATGCTTCTCTTCGCCCCCTCAGGGGAGCACTTGAGGCACATCATCCAGATGCATTTTTCCCGGGAAGAGGAAACCAACAATACAACAGAGTATGAAGGGCTCCTTGCTGGTCTCAGGATTGCCGCGGAATTGAGAATCAGGAAGCTGATAATTCGAGGAGACTCACAGCTTGTGGTGAGACAAGTCAACAAGGATTACCAAAGTCCATTGATGGAGGAATACGTTGAGGAAGTGAGGAGATTGGAGGAGCACTTTGACGGATTACGAAAAGCACGTACCCCGTGCGGAAAACAACATAGTTGATCATTTGTCAAAGTGTGTTGTGCAAAAGCTTCCTGTTGAACCAGGGATTTTTGTTCTCCATCTTACTCGACCCAAAAAAGGAGAAAGATGGACTCCGGTAAGCCTCTCCCGGTAGAGCCTTCCGCTCCTGGCAGGGACCCTGCCGGAAACAACTCCTCTCAACTTGCTGGACTGCACCCTCCAGCCGGGACCATGGTCCCCACGGACGAGGAACGTGCCCCTGCATTTGAGGAGGTGCCGCTAGCCCTCGTTGCCAAGCCCTAGGCTCCAACTTGGGCAAGGCACATAGTCTACTTTCTCCAAACCGGAGAACTCCCCAACGACCAAGATGAAGCTGAAAGAGTAGCCCGGGGCCGGTATGTATCAGATTGTCAATGACACTCTATAGAGAAGGAGGCCCAACGGTGTGAAATTGAAGTGCATCTGCCGGAAAGAAGGAAAGGAACTGTTGGCTGAGATACACAAAGGCATGTGCGGCTCCCACATTGGATCAAGGGCATTGGTTGGGAAATCATTCCGGCAAGAATTTTATTGGCCCACAGCCCTCCAAGATGCGGTTGAGCTAGTCACCAAATGTGAAGCCTGCCAGTTCCATTCCAAGAACATCCACTTGCCTGCCCAAGCTCTTCAGACAATCCCTTTATCATGGCCATTTTCGGTCTAGGGACTCGATATCCTCAGCCCTTTACCCCAAGGAACCGGGGGCTTTGAATTCTTGTTTGTTGCCATCTACAAGACGAAGTGGCCGGAAGTGACTCCCGTGAGAAAGGTGACTGCTCAGTCAACTATCAAGTTCTTGAAAGAACTAGTGTGTCGTTTTGAAGTTCCAGCAAGGATCATTACCGACAGCGGCACCCATTTCGCGAGCCGCACCTTCATGCAATATGTTCGTACCCTCAGAAGCAAAGTCTCATTTGCCTCTGTCGCACATCCCAGAAGCAATGGGCAAGATGAGAGGGCGAACACAAAAGTGTTGCGGGGACTCAAGACAAGAATCTTTGATACGCTGTGGAAGCACGGCAGGCGGTGGATCGATGAGGTGCCAGTAGTCCTTTGGTCCCTCAGAATGACACCAAATTGAGCTACCATGCAGACTCCTTTCTCCCTGGTCTATGGGGCAGAAGCAGTTATCCCCATAGAACTCATTTATGGGTCGCCTCGAGTGCTTCCCTACGATGAAGTAGTGCAAGATCAACACTGACATGACGACGATGTGCTACTCGAGGAGAACCGTCTCCGGCTGCTACTGAAGGCGTCTTGGGAACGGGGGTCCCCAGACTTGCCTGCCCGCGGCCTGCGGCGTGGCTCAAGCAATGGCCCAGTGCGGCCCATCTTCATCGACTCAATCTCAAGACCCTCGCGAGGGACCATGCCTCTATTGGAAATATGCCCTAGAGGCAATATAGTTATTATTAAATTTCCTTGTTCATGATAATCGTTTATTATCCATGCTATCATTGTATTGATAGGAAACTCAGATACATGTGTGGATACATAGACAACACCATGTCCCTAGTAAGCCTCTGTTGACTAGCTCGTTGATCAATAGATGGTTACGGTTTCCTAACCATGGACATTGGATGTCGTTGATAACGGGATCACATCATTAGCAGAATGATGTGATGGACAAGACCCAATCCTAAGCCTAGCACAAAGATCGTAGTTCGTATGCTAAAGATTTTCTAATGTCAAGTATCATTTCCTTAGACCATGAGATTGTGCAACTCCCGGATACCGTAGGAATGCTTTGGGTGTACCAAACGTCACAACGTAACTGGGTGGCTATAAAGGTGCACTACAGGTATCCCCGAAAGTGTCTGTTGGGTTGGCACGAATCGAGACTGGGATTTGTCACTCCGTGTGACAGAGAGGTATCTCTGGGGCCACTTGGTAGGACATCATCATAATGTGCACAATGTGACCAAGGGGTTGATCACGGGATGATGTGTTACGGAACGAGTAAAGAGACTTGCCGGTAACGAGATTGAACAAGGTATCGGGATACCGACGATCGAATCTCGGGCAAGTACAATACCGCTAGACAAAGGGAATTGTATACGGGATTGATTGAATCCTTGACATCGTGGTTCATCCGATGAGATCATCGTGGAACATCTGGGAGCAAACAGGGGTATCCAGATCCCGTTGTTGGTTATTGACCGGAGAACGTCTCGGTCATGTCTGCATGATTCCCGAACCCGTAGGGTCTACACACTTAAGGTTCGATGATGCTAGGGTTATAAAGGAAGTTTGTATGTGGTTACCGAATGTTGTTCGGAGTCCCAGATGAGATCCCGGACGTCACGAGGAGTTCCGGAATGGTCCGGAGGTAAAGAATTATATATGGGAAGTCCTATTTTTGTCACCGAAAAAGTTTTGGGTTTTATCGGTAATGTACTGGGACCACCGAGAGAGTCCCGGGGGTCCACCAAGTGGGGCCACCATCCTCGGAGGGCTGCATGGGCCAAGTGTGGGAGGGTACCAGCCCCAGGTGGGCTGGTGCGCCCCCCCAAGATGCCCATGTGCCAAGAGATAAGGGAAAGGGAGAGTCCCAAAGGGGGAAGGCACCTCCTAGGTGCCTTAGGGAGGATGGACTCCTCCCTGGCCGCACCCTTCCTTGGAGGAAGGGCCAAGGCTGCGCCCCCCCCCTCTCCCTTGCCCCTATATATAGAGGAGGGGAGGGAGGGCAGCCGCACCTGAGTCCCTGCCGCCTCCCTCCCTCCCGTTCCACCTCCTCCTCTCCCGTAGTTGCTTGGCGAAGCCCTGCAGGATTGCCACGCTCCTCCACCACCACCACGCCGTTGTGCTGCTGCTGGATGGAGTCTTCCTCAACCTCTCCCTCTCTCCTTGCTGGATCAAGGCATGGGAGACATCACCGGGCTGTACGTGTGTTGAACGCGGAGGTGCCGTCCGTTCGGCACTAGGATCTCTGGTGATTTGGATCACGACGAGTACGACTCCTTCAACCCCGTTCTCTTGAACGCTTCCGCTTAGCAATCTACAAGGGTTTGTAGATGCACTCTCCTTCCCCTTGTTGCTGGTTTCTCCATAGATAGATCTTGGTGACACATAGGAAAATTTTGAATTTCTGCTACGTTCCCCAACAGTGGCATCATGAGCTAGGTCTATTGCGTAGATTCTTTGCACGAGTAGAACACAAAGTAGTTGTGGGTGTTGATTTTGTTCAATATGCTTACCGTTACTAGTCCAATCTTGTTTCGACGGTATTGTGGGATGAAGTGGCCCGGACCGACCTTACACGTACACTTACATGAGACAGGTTCCACTGACTGACATGCACTTGTTGCATAAGGTGGCTAGCGGGTGCCAGTCTCTCCCACTTTAGTCGGATCGGATTTGATGAAAAGGGTCCTTATGAAGGGTAAATAGCAATTGACATATCACGTTGTGGTTTTGCATAGGTAAGAAACGTTCTTGCTAGAAACCCATAGCAGCCACGTAAAACATGAAAACAACAATTAGAGGACGTCTAACTTGTTTTTGCAGGGTATGCAATGTGATGTGATATGGCCAAGAAGAATGTGATGAATATATGTGATGTATGAGATTGATCATGTTCTTGTAATAGGAATCAGGACTTGCATGTTGATGAGTATGACAACCGGCAGGAGCCATAGTAGTTGTCATTATTTATTGTATGACCTGTGTGTCATTAAACAACGTCATGTAATTACTTTACTATATTGCTAACCGGTAGCCATAGTAGTAGAAGTAATAACTGGCGAGACAACTTCATGAAGACACGATGATGGAGATCATGATGATGGAGATCATGGTGTCATGCCGGTGACGATGATGATCATGGAGCCCCGAAGATTGAGATCAAAAGGAGCAAAAATGATATTGGCCATATCATGTCACTGTTTGATTGCATGTGATGTTTATCATGTTTATGCATCTTGTTTGCTTAGAACGACGGTAGTAAATAAGATGATCCCTTATTAAAATTTCAAGAAAGTGTTCCCCCTAACTGTGCACCGTTGCGAAAGTTCGCCGTTTCGAAGCACCACGCGATGATCGGGTGTGATAGATTTTTACGTTCACATACAATGGGTGTAAGCCAGATTTACACACGCAAAACACTTAGGTTAACTTGACGAGCCTAGCATGTACAGACATGGCCTCGGAACACAAGAGATCGAAATGTCGAGCATGAGTCGTATAGCAGATACGATCAACATGAAGATGTTCACCGATGATGACTAGTCCGTCTCACGTGATGATCGGACACGGCCTAGTTGACTCGGATCATGTAATCACTTAGATGACTAGAGGGATGTCTATCTGAGTGGGAGTTCATGAGATGAACTTAATTATCCTGAACATAGTCAAAAGATCTTTGCAAATTATGTCGTAAGCTCGCGTTTTAGTTCCACTGTTTAGATATGTTCCTAGAGAAAAATATAGTTGAAAGTTGATAATAGCGATTATGCGGACAGAAGAAAGCTTATGTCCTTAATGCACCGCTCAGTGTGTTGAACCCCAAACGTCGTTTGTGGATGTTGTGAACATCGGACATACACGTTTTGATAACTACGTGATAGTTCAGTTAAACGGTTTAGAGTTGAGGCACCAAAGACGTTTTTCGAAACGTCACGGAACATATGAGATGTTTCGAGGGCTGAAATTGGGATTTCAGGATCGTGCCCACGTCAAGAGGTATAAGACCTCCGACGATTTTCTTAGCCTGCAAACTAAGGGAGAAAAGCTCAATCGTTGAGCTTGTGCTCAGATTGTCTGAAGTGCAACAATCACTTGAGTCGAGTGGGAGTTGATCTTCCAGATGAGATAGTGATGTTTCTCCAAAGTCATTGCCACCAAGCTGCTAGAGCTTCGTGATGAACTATAACATATCAGGGATAGATATGATGATCCTTGAGGTATTCGCGATGTTTGACACCGCGAAAGTAGAAATCAAGAAGGAGCATCAATTGTTGATGGTTGGTGAAACCACTAGTTTCAAGAAGGGCAAGGGCAAGAAGGGATACTTCATGAAACGGCAAATCAGCTGCTGCTCTAGTGAAGAAACCCAAGGTTGAACCCAAACCCGAGACTAAGTGCTTCTGTAATAAGGGGAACAGCCACTGGAGCAGAATTACCCTAGATACTTGGTAGATGATAAGGCAGGCAAGGTCAATAGAAGTATATTGGATATACATTAAGTTAATGTGTACTTTACTAGTACTCCTAGTAGCACCAGGGTATTAGATACCGGTTCGGTTGCTAAGTGTTAGTAAGTCGAAATAAAAGCTACGGAATAAACGGAGACTAGCTAAAGAGTGAGCTGAAGATATGTGTTGGAAGTGTTTCCAAGGTTGATGTGATCAAGCATCGCACGCTCCCTCTACCATCAAGATTGGTGTTAAACCTAAATAATTGTTATTTAGTGTTTGCGTTGAGCATAGACATGATTGGATTATGTCTATTGCAATACAGTTATTCATTTAAGCAGAATAATGGTTAGTCTATTTATTTGAATAAAACCTTCAATGGTCTTGCACCTAAAGGAATGGTTTATTGAATCTCGATCGTAGTGATACACATTTTCATGCCAAAAGATATAAGATAGTAATGATAGTACCACTTACTTGTGGCACTGCCATGTAAGTCATAATGGTATAAAATGCATGAAGAAGCTCCATGATGATGGATCTTTGGACTCACTCGTTTTTGAAAAGTTTGAGACATGCGAACCATGTCTATTGGTCTATACGCATGAAGAAACTCCATGCAGATGGATCGTTTGGACTCACTTGATTTTGAATCACTTGAGATATCCAAATCATACCACATGGGCAAGATGACTGAAAAGCCTTGTTTCAGTGAGATGGAACAAGATAGCAACTTGTTGGAAGTAACACATTTTGATGTGTGCAGTCCAATGAGTGCTGAGGCATGCAGTGAATATCGTTATGTTCTTACTTCACAGATGATTCGAGTAGATGTTGAGTATATTTACTTGATGAAACACAAGTCTGAATTATTGAATGGTTCAAGTAATTTCAGAGTGAAGTTGAAGATCATTGTGACAAGAGGATAAAATGTCTATGATATGATCATAGAGATGAGTATCTAAGTTACGAGCTTTGGCACGCAATTAAGACATTGTGGATATTGTTTCACAATTAATACCGCCTGGAACACCATAGTGTGATGGTGTGTCTGAACATCATAGTTGCACCCTATTGGATATGGTGCGTACCATGATGTCTCTTAACGAATTACCACTATCGTTCATGGGTTAGGCATTAGAGACAACCGCACTCACTTTAATAGGGCACCACGTAATTCCGTTGAGACGACACCGTTTGAACTATGGTTTGGAGAAACCTAAGTTGTCGTTTTCTTAAAAGCTTGGGGCTGCGACGCTTATGTGAAAAGGTTTCAGGTTGATAAGCTCGAACCCAAAGCGGATAAAATTCATCTTCATAGGACACCCAAAACAGTTGGGTATACCTCCTAATTCAGATCCGAAAGCAATAGGGATTGTTTCTTGAATCGGGTCCTTCTTGAGGAAAAGTTTGTCTTGAAAAGTTGAGTGGGAGGATGGTGGAGACTTGATGAGGCTATTGAACCATCACTTCAACCAGTGTGTAGCAGGGCACAGGAAGTTGTTCTTGTGGCACCTACACCAATTGAAGTGGAAGCTTATGATAGTGATCATGAAGCTTCAGATTAAGTCACTACCGAACCTCGTAGGACGACAAGGACGCGTACTGCTTTGGAGTAGTACGGTGATCCTATCTTGAAGGTCATGTTGCTAGACAACAATGAACCTACAAGCTATGGAGAAGCGATGGTGGGCCCAAATTCCGACAAATGGTTAGAAGCCATGAAATTCGAGATAGGATCCATGTATTAGAACAAAGCATGGACTTTGGTGGACTTGCCCGATGATCGTCAAGCCATTGAGATAAATGGATCTTTAAGAAGAAGACGGACGTGGATGGTAATGTCACCGTCTATGAAGCTCGACTTATGGCGAAGAGTTTTTCACAAGTTCAAGGAGTTGACTATGATGAGATTTTCTCATCCGTAGCGATGCTTAAGTCCGTCGGAATCATATTAGCATTAGCTGCATTTATGAAATCTGGCAGATGGATGTCAAAACGAGTTTCCTTACCAGTTTTCGTAAGGAAAGGTTGTATGTGATACAATCAGAAAGGTTTTGTCGATCCTAAGGATGCTAAAAGGTATGCTGGCTCCAGCGATCCTTCTAAGGACTGGAGTAAGCATCTCGGAGTCGGAATGTACGCTTTGATGAGATGATCAAAGATTTTGGGTTTATACAAAGTTTATGAGAAACTTCTATTTCCAAAGAAGTGAGTGGGAGCACTATAGAATTTCTGATGAGTATATGTTGTTGACATATTGTTGATCAGAAATGATGTAGAGTTTCTGTAAAGCATATAGGGTTATTTGAAAAGTGTTTTTCAGGTGAAAACCTGGATTAAGCTACTTGAACATTGAGCATCAAGATCTATGAGGATAGATCAAAAACCGCTTAATGGTACTTTCAAATGAGCATATACCTTGACATGATCTTGAAGGTGTTCAAGATGGATCAGTCAAAGGAGTTCTTGCCTGAGATGTAAGGTATGAAGTTAAGACTTAAAGCTCGACCACGGCAGAAAAGAGAGAAAGGACGAAGGTCGTCCCCTATGCTTTATACGTAGGCTCTGCAGTATGCTATGCTGAGTACCGCACCTGATGTGTGCCTTGCCACATGTCTGGCAAGAGGGTACAAAGGTGATCAAGGAGTGGATCACCAGACAGCGGTCAAAAATTGTCCCTGGAGTAATAAGGACATGTTTCTCGATTATGGAGGTGATAAAGAGTTTGGTGTAAAGGGTTACATCGATGCAAGCTTTAACACCTATTCGAATGACTCTGAGTAGCAAACCGGATACATATAGTAGATCAACCATTTGGAATAGCTTCAAGTGGAGCGTGGAAGCAGCATTTACAATATGACATAGAGAATTGCCAAGTACATACGGATCTGAATGTTACAGACCCATTGACTAAAACCTCTCTCACAAGCAAAACATGATCAAACCCCAGAACTCATTGAGACTTAATCACATGGTATGTGAACTAGTTTAAGACACTAGTAGACTCTTTGGATGTTGGTCACATGGCGATGTGACCTATCAGTGTTGATCACATGGTGATGTGAACTAGATTATTGACTCTAGTGCAAGTGGGAGACTGTTGGAAATATGCCCTACAGGCAATAATAAATTAGTTATTATTATATTTCCTTGTTCATGATAATCGTTTATTATCCATGCTATAATTGTATTGATAGGAAACTCAGATACATGTGTGGATACATAGACAACACCATGTCCCTAGTAAGCCTCTATTGAATAGCTCATTGATCAATAGATGGTTACTGTTTCCTAACCATGGACATTGGATGTCGTTGATAACGGGATCACATCATTAGCAGAATGATGTGATGGATAAGACCCAATCCTAAGCCTAGCACAAAGATCGTAGTTCGTATGCTAAAGCTTTTCTAATGTCAAGTATCATTGCCTTAGACCATGAGATTGTGCAACTCCCGGATACCGTAGGAATGCTTTGGGTGTACCAAGCGTCACAACGTAACTGGGTGGCTATAAAGGTGCACTACAGGTATCTCCGAAAGTGTCTGTTGGGTTGGCACGAATCGAGACTGGGATTTGTCACTCCGTGTGACGGAGAGGTATCTCTGGGCCCACTCGGTAGGACATCATCATAATGTGCACAATGTGACCAAGGGGTTGATCACGGGATGATGTGTTACGGAACGAGTAAAGAGACTTGCCGGTAACGAGATTGAACAAGGTATCGGGATACCGACGATCGAATCTCGGGCATGTACAATACCGCTAGACAAAGGGAATTGTATACGGGATTGATTGAATCCTTGACATCGTGGTTCATCCGATGAGATCATCGTGGAACATGTGGGAGCCAACAGGGGTATCCAGATCCCGTTGTTGGTTATTGACCGGAGAACGTCTCGGTCATGTCTGCATGATTCCCGAACCCGTAGGGTCTACACACTTAAGGTTCGATGACGCTAGGGTTATAAAGGAAGTTTGTATGTGGTTACCGAATGTTGTTCGGAGTCCCGGATAAGATTCCGGATGTCACGAGGAGTTCCAGAATGGTCCGGAGGTAAAGAATTATATATGGGAAGTCCTGTTTTGGTCACCGGAAAAGTTTCGGGTTTTATCGGTAATGTATCGGGACCACCGGGAGAGTCCCGGGGGTCCACCAAGTGGGGCCACCATCCTCGGAGGGCTGCATGGGCCAAGTGTGGGAGGGTACCAGCCCCAGGTGGGCTGGTGCGCCCCCCAAGATGCCCATGCGCCAAGAGATAAGGGAAAGGGAGAGTCCTAAAGGGGGAAGGCACCTCCTAGGTGCCTTAGGGAGGATGGACTCCTCCCTGGCCGCACCCTTCCTTGGAGGAAGGGCCAAGGCTGCACCCCCCCCCCCTCTCCCTTGCCCCTATATATAGTGGAGGGGAGGAAGGGCAGCCGCACCTGAGTCCCTGGCGCCTCCCTCCCTCCCGTTCCACCTCCTCCTCTCCCGCAGGTGCTTGGCGAAGCCCTGCAGGATTGCCACGCTCCTCCACCACCACCACGCCATTGTGCTGCTGCTGGATGGAGTCTTCCTCAACCTCTCCCTCTCTCCTTGCCAGATCAAGGCATGGGAGACGTCACCGGGCTGTACGTGTGTTGAACGCGGAGGTGCCGTCCGTTCGGCCCTAGGATCTCCGGTTATTTGGATCACGACGAGTACGACTCCTTCAACCCCGTTCTCTTGAACGCTTACGCTTAGCGATCTACAAGGGTATGTAGATGCACTCTCCTTCCCCTCATTGCTAGTTTCTCCATAGATAGATCTTGGTGACACGTAGGAAAATTTTGAATTTCTGCTACGTTCCCCAACAGCCTCGTGGGGCGGACGACAGGAAAGCATCCTCAAGAGTAGCCTCGTCAGGCCGGCTCGCGAGGAGGCGGAGAGATCAAGGCAGGGTTACCTCGTGAGGTGCCCGTGACGCAAGCCATGACAATCGAGGCCAGGCGGGCACCAGGCGGGCGCCGGCCTGCGCAGTGTCCTTGTTTCCCCTTTGGTGCAAAGGAAGCAAGCACAGGCCAAGGCCTCAGGAAAAGGCTACCATTTCGGTGCAACAAGACCAAGACCAGCGGAACGGCAGGAAGGAGGTCGCCGTGGAGCCCAGGAAGGCGTCATCTTTAGATTCTTTGACAGGCGAGGACCGACTTTAGTCAGGATAAGTGTACTAGATGTTCCCCTTCAAAATGGCCAATTGTTGGCGCCCTTCCTGCTCAATATTTGGGAAGAGGACCAGGGCCTCTTACTCTATATATAGGGCTAGCCACCATAGTATAGAGGCATCTCGAATCGACCCTTCCGAAGGGACAACACCACCACAAGAACACCCCTCGCAAGGCTGGTCTTCCCTTGTACTGTTCATCATCAGCCCCAGAGGCAATCCACCACGCCACAAACTAGAGTAGGGTATTACACCACAACGGTGGCCCAAACTAGTATAAACCTTGCGTCTCTTGAGTTGTTCATCTTGTAGCCTAGATCCTTTGCAAGGCGACGAGACGCGAGTTGGTAGAGGAGAGATCTTCGCGCGCACCCCAGAGTTCGAACCTCAAGGGTCTGCCGAAACCCGCAATCCGACATTTGGCGCGCCAGGTAAGGGTGCGCCGGAATTGTGTCTTCCGCCGTCTTGCGTTTCATCATCCGATGCACCCATGTCTGATGCTCGTCGAGCCCATGCCGAGCACCGGGCTGATCTCGCGGCCCACGTCGCCCAGACGGCCCCCGTCGGCAGGACTCTCCGATGTTCCCCGTTGCCTGCCACCCATGCCGCCACTGCCCGGCGGGGAACGAGCAACAGGCATCATCACTGCATCCCTCGGTGCGGCGGGAAGGCCGCATGGCTACCCCGTCGCTGACTCCAGCAGGCTCATTGTTGCACGCTCGTCACGCTCCCATGGACGCGCATGCCGCGTTGCTCCTGGCATGTGAGCTCCTGCACTACCGCCCCGTCGATGATCTCTATGACGAGTGGCTTGCCCGCGTCACCGAGCCCGTCAGCGCCGCAGGGGGCTCCCCTGTGCCGTCCCTCTCGCTGCATCGCCCTGCGCCCTGTGCGGGCAATGCAGCTCCGGAGGTGCCTCCGCCGCCTCCCCCTCAAGAAGGCGCCCTGGCCCCAAGACGCGCGGCCCCTGGATGGGACCCGCCGCGTCCAGCGCCCGTGCAGCAAGAAAAGAGCTGCCAAGAGATCCCTCGCCCTCAAGAACTGCTTGTGTGCTCCCAGCACCGGCACGTCATGACCGCGCTCCTTCTCCAGCGTGCCAAGACCCCGCGCTGCTCCTGGCGGCAGCGCACGGAGACCTCCAAGATCAAGCCCTTCGTCACCAAAGGCCTCCTGTGGCCACTGCAGGTTGCCGTGCCTTCACCGTCGAGTTGTGCAGCAAGTTCAAGCCAGATCTGCCTCCACGCTACGACGACACTGCTGACCCCGCGGAGTTCCTCCAGCTCTACGAGTTGGGCATCGAGGAGGCCAATGGGAATGAAAAGGTCATGGCGAACTGGTTTCCCATGGCACTCAAGGATGGCGCCCATACATGGCTCCTCAACCTGCCTCCCAACACGATCTCCTCTTGGGATGAGATCCGCACTCGCTTCGTTGCCAACTTCCAGGGCACTCGTGACCGGCCCCCATCCATGAGTGACTTGCGCCGCATCAAGCAACAGCCAGGGGAGACCCTGCAAAAGTACATCCAACGCTTCAACAATGCCCGCCTCAAGATCCCCAGGGTGACTGAGGAGGCCACCATCTCAGCCTTCTCCGATGGCGTTCAAGACATCAAGATGAAGGAAGAGCTAGCAATCTACGAGGACCTGTGCACCTCTTTGGAGCTGTTCAACTTGGCAACCAAGTGCGCCAGGGCCGAGGAAGGACGCCTCTCCCTCCTCGATCTTCCAGCTGCTAATCTGGAAGAGAAGAAGCCCAAGGTCAAGGACATGAAGCGCAAAGGAGCAGTTGTTCTCGTAGCTGAGCCAGATACCAAGCGAGGCAGGGATTAGCCAGAGTTGTCCAAGGGAAGCCGGTACTGCGTGTACCACAACCTCCACACCCAGAACACCAATGAATGCCAGGAGCTCAGGGCTATGCGAGATGAACGTATCGGCCGACGTCCCGAGCGCAACGATCGGGGCTATGGCCAAGGAGGGGGAAGAGGTGGAGGACGATGGGAAGAGCGTGGCCCTCGCCAGGGGTGGCGCGACCGACCTCGCGAGGACCGCTAGCAGGATCAGCCTCGCGAGGAAGGTTGGAGGGATCAGCCTCGCAAGGACTGCCCGCAATTCAATGCAGGCCTCCCTCCGCTGCCGCCACCACCAAGGATGAATGAAGACCATCATCGGGACGAGGGGGCTGGGGGCTTCCAGGAGCCGCGTGCAATTGCTTGCATCCTAGGCGGCACTCAAGCCCCGGCCTCTCAGTGCATCTTCATGCAGTTTGCTCGCAAGGTGAATGCCGTCCTCCCAAAAAATGAAGCCTCGCGCCCTCTCAGATGGTCCACGTGTGCCATCACATTCAGTTCAGCGGATCAACTCAAGTGTGCAGCAACAGCTGGTGTCCTCCCGATGCTCTGCTCCCCAGTCATCAGCAATGTGCAGGTCACCAGGACCCTCATTGATGGTGGAGCAGGACTCAATGTCGTGTCTATCGAAACTTTTAACAATCTCCAAGTGTCGTATGACCAGCTTCAGCCAACCAAGCCCTTCTCAGGAGTCACTGACGGTTCTACCACCCCGATAGGGCAGGTATGCCTCCTTGTCACCTTCGGACAGCGCAAAAACTACCGCACTGAGCTCATCGACTTCGACGTCGCCCACATTTGCCTGCCCTACAACGCCATCCTTGGATATCCGGCCCTGGCCAAGTTTATGGCAGTGACTCACCATGGTTACAATGTCCTCAAGATGCCAGGAAGCGGTGGAGTCATCACAGTCCCCTGCAAGGAGAAGGATGCAGTGTGTTCTCTCGAACATGCCTTCCAGGCTGCGGCAATCGAAGACCCAGATCGCAGGAATGGGGGCCTTCCCGAGGCAGTCCCTAAGAAGAAGAAAACGTCGCTTGGTCCGAACCATCAAGAGGCAGGCACATCCAGGGGCGTCGGGCCAGGATCCGCGCCCGTCCAAGGGGTGCCTCCCTCTGTCGCATAGGAAGGTGCGCCCGGCGCCCTCCTCGAGCAAGGCTCGGGGGCTCTCTCCTAGAGGGCCACCGACTTTGCCAAGGTCAAGAGGGAGGCGCTCGGGCACCACTTGGAGGCGTGTTTCAAAGCACGTTTCCCTCAGGACGGTGTGAAGCAAGGAGGGCCAAACCCTCAGGAGTTCATCGCAAGAAGCACTCAGGAGCTGCAGGAGTCAAGAATAATACGCGGCAGCCGCCGCTTACCCGCTGCAGCTCCCCATCCAGGCGAGGATGGTGGGCTGCGCGTCTGCATCGACGTACCAGGACTCAACCAAGCCGCATCTCAGGAGCGCCTCTGGCCTTCGCGCATGGGACGTTGTGAGGGTCCACCCAACAGCTAG
This sequence comes from Triticum dicoccoides, assembly GCF_002162155.2. NCBI lineage: Eukaryota > Viridiplantae > Streptophyta > Magnoliopsida > Poales > Poaceae > Triticum > Triticum dicoccoides. The sequence goes on from NC_041391.1 coordinate 131,881,943, forward strand.
GTTCGCATGCCTCTCGGTCTATCGAACGCGGTCGCCGCTCATCAGCGCCTGCTGAGGAGCATCCTGGAGGCTCAGGAGGTCAGGCATTGCGCAGTCCTGGCAGAGATGGAGATGGTCCTTGAAGAGCCGCCTTCGCCCCTGGAGACTCCCGAGGCTCTGGGCCCTGGGGGCTCGTGCGGATCGGCTTCCACGCCACGGGTCGTAAGCTACTCCAGCATTCCTTCATCTCCAACGGTATCAGGTGACGCCTTTCAAGTTTCATTTCAGCTGGGAGCACCCCCAGGGATGCATAATTCCCAGGCCGCGTGGGTCCGTCCCTGTGGCGTGTATCTCTTTTGTTCATGCCTTTAGGTTACTTTGTTGGGGGCGCCCCTCGGGCTTCATTATCCCCAAGCTGCTCGGGCCTGACCCAGTGACGTGTATCACTCTCGCACCTACCTAAGCTAATCTACCCTTCCATACTTAACCTGATTGGCTTGATCGCCCGCTCGATTGACACCAACCTTCAGAGCTACTCTCCCTGGCACGACGCTTGTGCATGGGTCCGTCCCTACATGTCGACAAACCTGAGTGGCAGAGCTCTGGCCGCGGCAGCCCTGCAAGGTGCTACCTCACCAAGCCCTTAGTGCCCTCATCACTCCCCCAGAGCAACCGGTGGCTGGCTGACGATTGTGATGGAAACTCTCGTTTTTCTCATGATGAGTTTACAGGGTCTCTCTAGGGGACAGCATCAGGCGAGGCCTCCGCAGCCTCTCTTCCTCTCTCACCTGCGCGAACTGCTTGTGCGTTAAAGGGGGGGGGCCTGAGCATCGCGACTCACAGGCTCTTACTGTCCCTCCAGCCCTCACCTCCTGGCCTTGTCAACGGCATCGCGACATCGCATACCAGCGATGGCTGAGCCCGCTCGAGGGACGGGACCCGAGGATGTAGAGCACGAAGGGGAGTGAGGGGGAGAAGGAGGAGGCTCGCGAAGACCTCACCAGGCAACCTCCCCGCTGCTGACGCACGGGCCAGGCGCAACACTGAGAAATGGCTTCAAGCTCCTGAGATAAGTCACTCCCCGGAACTACTAGCTAACGCAACACCAACTTTGTACTTAATGCAGCCCTGTGATGGCGATGTTGCGCTCCTTTCTCGCCGAGCAGCGGTTGCTTGAGCGCTAAAGGGGACCTCCCGAGCATCACGCCTCGGGGGCTCTTACTGGACCTCGGGCCGCTCACCTCCTGGCCTTGACCACGGCATCGCGACCTACCAGCGACGGCTGAAGCCTGCCTGGGGACCGGGACCTGTCGGCGCAGAGCACTAGGCCCTCGCGAGGTTAGAAAGGAAGGACCAAGCTGAGACAGGACGAGCATCTCACACTACTTCGTGATGAGGATCGCATTAACAAAATAGACTACAAACGCTTTACAAACCCCCGCGGGGTACGTTCTTGGTTCCTCGTAGGGAACAAAAGACGCAAATCCTAGGGAGCTCTAACTACAGGAACCACAGTGGCAGACGCCATCATCAACAGTGGGACACGAGGGTCGGCGCCAACCTCATCCAGGTCGGTCGCGCCGACCGCCAGGCGCACCAGCACTGCCTCGGGCACGGTGTGATCTCGACGGCTCGTAGCTGTCGTCGCTCGTCTCTGGAGTCAGGAGAAGTTTGGGGGAGTTGCTGGACCCTCCATCCCGGCCGCTGCTGCCTGAGGAGCTGCTGGGAAGGTGGGCGGCAGGCCTGGCCCTCGCCTCTCCGGAGCTCCGGCCGCTTCCTCTGGGACAGCACTCCAGCCGGCGTCCTTCCTTGTCGAAGACCTTGAAGAACATCAGGGAGGCGCCATCGTACTCCAGATGGATCACGAGGGTGCCCGCAATTCGGCAGACCCTGGCGATCTCACCCCAGACTCGGGTCATGAAGACCTTGCCAGGTGTGACAACTTCGACCTCCGCTTCGGTCGCGGAGGTGCGGCAGTCGGCGTGCTGCAGCCAAAGCTCCCGAGGCCCCCTCGGCGGTAGCTCGAAGGCAAAGGAAGCAGGAAGGCAGATCCAGGAGCTCGGAGGCATGGCAGCGTGAAGCACAAACTCGCGGGAGGAGTTCATGGCATGGACTCCAGGAGGAACAACGCGCACCGCCGTGATCCGTCGGCGACGCCGGTGACACGGGTGGCGCCGGCGACGCGGGCGGCGCCGCCCGGCAACCTCTACTCGAGGGCCCTCAGTCTGGGCGTACAAGGGAAGTGGATATCCAGGAGGAGGCCGCTCGTACCAAGGCCTCGACGCCTCCCGCCGAGCACCCTTGTCTCGGCGGCAGGGGACCGACCGCTTCTTCAGCGGAAGTGGGACAGGCCCCTCTCGGGGGCCTTCCCTTTCTCTTTGGCCGAGAACCGGCGGATCAGCGCCGTTGTCGACAAGTCCAAGGAGGAGCGAAGAAGGAGAGGCGTAGCAAAGAAAGATGGACCGGAAGGGCTCGCGCCGTTCCATACTTATAGCCGAAGGAGGCCAACCGCCAGCCTCCATGATCACAGGTAATCATGACACGTTTTAGCATGTAGGGACTTGTCTTGTCGGACAGTTGCCGAGGCATCATGGGAAGCGGAGGCGCCCACGTCCAATCAACCGCCACGCGGCACCCAAGGCCGCAGGTTGTTGGGGCCCACGGTGCTTCGCACTTGCCACTTTGCTTCTCTGCTAAGCCAAGTCCAGGCGCGCCTTGGGCCTGGGGGGCTACTGTCGGCGTCCTGGGAACGGGGGTCCCCAGACTTGCCTGCCAGCGGCCTGCGGCGTGGCTCAAGCAATGGCCCAGTGCGGCCCATCTTCATCGACACAAGCTCAAGACCCTCGCAAGGGACCAAGCCTCGTGGGGCGGACGACAGGAAAGCATCCTCAAGAGTAGCCTCGTCAGGCTGGCTCGCGAGTAGGCAGAGAGATCAAGGCAAGGGTACCTCGTGAGGTGCCCGTGTCGCAAGCGATGACGATCGAGGCCAGGCGGGGGCCAGGCGGGTGCCGGCCTGCCCAGTGTCCTTGTTTCCCCTTTGGCACAAAGGGACAAAGCACAGGCCAAGGCCTCAGGCAAAGGCTACCATTTCGGCGCAAAAAGACCAAGACCAGCGGAACGGCAGGAAGGAGGTCACCGTGGAGCCCAGGACGGCGTCATCGTCAGAGTCTTTGACAGGCAAGGACCGACTTTAGTCAGGATAAGTGTACTAGATGTTCCCCTTCCAAATGGCCAATTGTTGGCGCCCTTCCCACTCAATATTTGGGAAGAGGACCAGCGCCTCTTACTCTATATATAGGGCTAGCCACCATAGTATATAGGCATCTCTAATCGACCCCTCCGAAGGGACAACACCACCAAAAGAACACCCCTCGCGAGGCTGTTCTTCCCTTGTACTGTTTATCATCAGCCCCATAGGCTATCCACCACACCACAAACTAGAGTAGAGTATTACACCACAACGGTGGCCCGAACTAGTATAAACCTTGCGTCTCTTGAGTTGTTCATCGTGTAGCCTAGATCCTTTGCGAGGTGACGAGACGCGAGTTGGTAGAGGAGAGATCTTCGCGCGCACCCCATAGTTCGAACCTCAAGGGTCTGCCGGAACCCACAATCCGACAGCTACATGTGTTGCATGCTATCAGCAAGCCCTGCGTCGCTATCATAGCTGCAGGGTTCATGCCCGATATTTTGAGGAAGCAAGGCGACCTTGTCCTTAGGCGTGTTCAGTCCGCCAAGGGTACAAACAAGTTGATGCCGAAGTGGGAAGACTCTTACCGGGTAGTACGAGTCACCAGCCCTGGCACAGTCCATCTGGAGACCGGAGATGGCATTCAATTGCAAAACTCATGGAATATTGAGCATCTCCGCAAGTTCTACCCGTAAGGCACGGCTGTGGGCCCTGCCAGGCAGCCACCCTTTTGTACAGGCCTTGCCTCAGCTACATGTAACCCCTTGTACAAAGCCAGGGGCGATGACCCTGAGCAACAGAGAAATAAATGAAGCACTGGGGGCCCCGACCAAGTTGCATGCGTGCATGAGCATTCCAAGAGCATGGCATAAGCATTTCATGAGCATTTGAATGTGCATATAGATAGGATCGCATCCTGCATCATTCTCATCTGCATGAAGCTGCAAGTTCCTCCTGTGAACTTGGATTCTACAAGGAGTTGGGAAGATGGGCCAGCATTGTGATCCGCGGCAAGCCAAACAGATAAGTTCTACCTCTTGTCCATAAGTGCTCTGTAAGCTGAAACTTGTGCATTAGAAAACCTCGCCGTTCTTTGAAGCTTAGGTGCTCCCACCATTGGCTCGAACATTGCTTCATCCTAGGTGGTCGCGGCGCCCTTTGATGAAAAGGAGTTGGCAGGGGGGGGGGCTGGTCCCTTTATTTTTTGCCCGGAATACTCCGGTCCCCAGCAACAAACTAAAAAGGGTACCGGCAGGATAGTCTACCGAGAGAGACTCGTTTATTTAGACTAAGGAGGCATCCCACCTCTTCATGGACATACACATGCACGAGTTCTCGGCAAGGCTCATATTTTTCATTAATATGCTGATCATACAAGTACAAGCCTTACAAAACACGAACATGGACTCGAGAGATTACATTATTTGAATTAAAATTTGGCAAGTGCCTACAGATTTAAGATTAAGAAATATAAGTGCCCCGTAACGCCCTTTCTTGTCCCTCTCCCACCAGGCATGGCAGGTAAAGGCAAAGAGGGCAAAAGGAGCGCCTGGGCGGGGGCCCAGGCCAACCCTATCAGGCTCCAGGAGAGGTGGCCCAACGGGGAAGGGAGAGCACCAACGAAGGCGACGATGGAAAGCATGGCAGAGACGACCTCCCCACCACTGCCACCAGGGCTAGCAGGACGTGACAGGGCTAATGATGCTGCAGCCCGAGAGGAAGTCTACCAGGGTCCAGTTGGAAGAAGCCAGGGAGCACCATCACCACCTCTGCATCCAACTTCCCAGCAATCACCTTGCGGGGGGGCGGGGGGACGCAGAGGCAGATGATGGTGCTGCCACATGATGGAGATGGTGCGGGCGGTGGTCAGCCGGAGTCGGAGTTGTCACTGCCGGTGTCGTCATCGCCATCACAGTCCTCCTCGTCGCTATCGCTCGAGGAGGAGCTTTCGTCCTTGGTCGAACTCTCCGCGCAGCACCCTAAGCGAATTCCCGAGCGCCCGAAGATCTTGACAGAGAGCAGGCTGCTCTCCATTAATATAAACTGGAGAACGTGCGCCTCCGATAAGCTATGGGCTCGGGCAAAGATCTTACAGCCGCGGTGGAGATACATGACATGAGGAGCGGGGAAGTCGACATCAACCCACATGCCGCCATTCCCACAGCCCCTCATGTGCAGCCTCAGAGCACGTGGTAGCTCAAGCTCCATTTCCTGTAGGGAGAGAGGTGGCCGCACGGAGATTTCTACAACCTGATGAGGAACTCTCGAGGCTGATCTCCGATGTGGCCTTCCATCAGGGAGGAGCCGCCAGTGGGGGAGCGGCCAAAACATCGCCCCGTCCTCTTCCTTGAGCGTCACGGCAACCGCGACCTCGCCCCCTCCCTCCACCCTCGTAGAGGGTTCCAGAACCACGGGGTCCAGAGGAGGACGTATACATTGTCGATCAGAAGCCCTCGCCGCCGCCGCTGGAATATCACCGCACCCTCGTCCTCTCACCATGGCGAAGTGAAGAAAGATTACGGATGAATAAGAAGAATTAGGTGTGTATGAATATGCACCACCCTTACCCCCTCTTATATAGAAGGATGAGGCAGGGGGCTGGCCTCTCACTTAGGGGACGGCCGCCCCGCTCCTCCAATACGGCCTCCCTGCCCATCAAGTGGCTTAGAGAATCAGGACCGACCCGCTGCTCCAACCAGCGGCACCTGATTTTCTACCATGGCACTCACACCCATGATCTCCGCATCCTCCACCTACCCCTCCTAATGCATGGAATACACATGGCGGGTGCACCCGAAGCAGGGGGCAAGTGGGATGGCAGTTTCCATCCCGTGATCGTGGGGCACGGGCGTCCTGCGGGCCATGATCTAAGTTTTTACGTAACATTGCGCACGACGTGCGGGAAAACTGGAAACTGGCCCGGGCACGAGATTAATGAAGAACCAAAGAAGACCCCAAGAGGCCAGCCTCTTTGGCGCCCCTGCCAGTGCACTTATTAGGGCCTACCCCGACGATGCTCGATAGGGCGATTGGGGCATGCCCGAGGGCTTCTGTCGGTGCAACAAACCCTGGGTCTGTTGCCCAGACTGTGCACAGGCACGACAACAAGATTGTGGCACCAGGCCATACCAGAGTACAAGAGACCAAGATCTTCGAAGGACCAACATATAGATCACGAGGACCCAGGTCAAGCTCAGGAAGCAATATACCACCAGGAGGAAAAGCCTCCCTTGCCGGGCAGACGAGCTCGGCAATGGCAGGGTCGCCCCCGAAAGAGAACATCCAAGATGTCCCGGCAGGGCCTGCCGGGACTCATAAAGGCAAAACCACCTCACCCAACCACTCCGCCATGACCCACGTCATCAATCAGTGCGGTATCAAGCCGCAAAGTGATTAAGTGGCAGCCATTCGCCACTTAGCAGCTTCTTTCTACAGGAAATACCTACAGATGACACCCGTCCAGCGATGCGTCAAGCAAGCAGGCGTGAAGCTGACAAAATGGCCCAGCATGGCTTTCCGGGCAAGCAACAATGTGACATTGAACGGTGCATTTAATGTGCTTTGTCAGCCTACAGAGTTAGGTATGATAGCCCTGTTTGCTATCTTATCAGTGCATAATGACTGATTTGCCATTGTGGTGACCCCTTAATCTATAAAAGGAGGCCCATGGCAACCGTAGAAGGGGTTAGAAGATTGGACACCCACACACTCATACGTGCGTAGCCACTATCGCCCATAGGAAACTCCTGCCAGGCAAGTGTACTGTGCTCCACCACCATTCTTCCACCATCAATCCACCAAAGCAGGACTAGGGTTTTACGCCTCGCGGCTGCTCTAACCTAGGTAAAATTGCCCATGTGACCTCTGTTGTGCTGCCCCGCGCTCTTCTACTCTTTGTGAAACATGACATCCCCCCTGCCGAACCAGCAAGGGACCCTTGGTCCCATAGGTGGTCGTGGTTTCCCATGACAATACTTTGGAGACGTATCAATGAACTAGATAAGTTTCTTGTGAAACAACACCATTTTAACCTAGAGATGAGGAGAGAATTTTTTGAAAATTCTTCACGGATTGCAAACCTGTCCAAAACCATGGAAAGAACTATAAATGGTATTAAAGGACTTGGTAAAAATTACAATATGATTCAAACACAAATCTTTCAAATTATGCAAACTTAGGAAATCAGAATTCTTGATAGAGCAAAAGGATATAATGAAAATTTTGGAGTAGGCACTAGAGGTGGAGCTCCACCCAAGATCCTTTATAACCTGAAGGTCACACCAATATAATTATGTAATCACAAAGTATAGATGGAGTGGCATCTAAAACTTCTAGAGATAAAAATGAAAAGGAGGAAACATCAAAATCAGTACTAGACACCTTCATAGAAATGAATCATAGACACCCATCCAACAATTAATTGGGCAAGCCATTACGAAATCACATCCACTTGAGGAAAATAAAAAAAACTTACCTGGAAAGCTCGATGTGTCGACCGATGTACGAGCCCGACAATCAGGCACAATCTCAACGATGTATGCATTTGTTTGTCGATGCTGCCCGCAAACTCCCTGCCCCATGCATCTCCAGAAAGAGCTTTCTTGCTTTCAAGTACTCTGGAAGGTGCTAGATCACGGGATGAATTGATCAGGGTTTTGTGCGTTTGCAACAACGGTTGTAGTACTTCGTGAAAAAATTTAATTGGAGTGAAACTACATGACTAGGTGAATGACAATTAGGCCATTGGGCCATGTTGGAGAAGGGAGCTGGAGAATTAGGAGTGAGCTGGCTAATGACTGGGCTAAAAGCTTTTATAATATTTTATCATGTGTAAATTTTTCCATACATATAAATGGTATCTACTATAAATACATAACTTTTGGCAAAAAATAATGTGTATTTAATTGAATACCCATGAATTGAATTGGGACCTTCCCTAGCTATATATGATGACACCCCACCAACTTCAAGCTCTAATTGTCAATATCGTCAGATTTTGTTGTAGGTTCTACATTGTGTGGTGCTAGTGACAGATAGCAGAGGGTGGTCCTGGTTCCCAACTTCCTATCATGGCATTTCTAGAAATTGTCATCTTGCATTTTCCTGTCTAGAGAAACATTTATTATCTTCTGGTGATGGATGTAGTACGAATAAAAGTTTGTATTGGTGTCTAGGTTCAAAACTAGGTCTAGTGGGGGTGATTAGACTACTTGACCAAATAAAAATCTAACCTTTTCCAAATTTTAAGTCTTGGCAGATTTTAGCAAGTTAGCACAAGTCAAGCAATCAACTTACACATGCAATTCTAAGAGTGGTAGTAGTGGAAAGTAAAACATTGCATATGAAGGTAAGGGAAGGATTTGGAGAAGGCAAACGCAATGTAGACATGGTTCCGATAGGTGGTTCTTGTACATCCACGTTGATAGAGACTTCAACCTATGAATGGTAACAACTGCGCGAGTCCATGGAGGGCTCCACCCACGAAGGGTCCACGAAGAAGCAACTTTGTCTATCCCACCATGGCCATTGCCCACGAAGGACTTGCCTCACTTGGGTAGATCTTCACGAAGTAGGCGTTCTGGTTGCCCTTACAAACTCCTTGATTCAACTCCACAATCTTGACGGAGGCTCCCAAGTGACACCTAACCAATCTAGGAGACACCACTCTCCAAAAGGTAATAGATGGTATGTTGATGATGAACCCCTTGCTCTTGTGCTTCAAATGATAGTCTCCCAACACTCAACTCTCTCACACAGATTTGGCTATGGTGGAAAGATGGTTTGAGTGGAAAGCAACTTGGGGAAGGCTAGAGATCAAGATTCTTGTGGTTGGATTGGAATGTCTTGGTCTCAACACATGAGTAGGTGGTTCTCTCTCAGAAAATGAGTAGTAGAAGTGTAGGAACGTTCTGATGGCTCTCTCTCAAATGGAGAAGGGGTGGAGGGGTATATATATAGCCTCCACACAAAATCCAAACCATTACACACATTTGACCCTACTCGGTCAGACCGAATAGAATAACTCGGTGAGACCAATTCAGTTCAAAATGTGAACGTTAGGAATCTCAGTGGGACCAACATGATCAACTCGATGGGACCTATGTGCTAGGGCTAGGGCAAAACCTTATCTCGGTGAGACCGATCTCATGAACTCAGTGAAACTGATTTCAGCAATGAGCAAACAGAAACTTGGTCAAGCAAACTTGGTGGGACCGATCGCTCCTTTCGGTGAGACCGAAACATTACCAAAGGGAAACAAAGAGTTTGCAATGCCAACTCGGTGGGACAAATCGCTCATTTCGGTGAGACTGAAATGTTACAAAGGGAAATAGAGAGTTTGCAAAGCTGGTGAGACCGAGAGTTGTATCGGTGAGACCGAATTGACTACGGTTTCTCGCAATGGCTATGTCAATAGAAATTGGTGGCACCGGATAGATCAAATCAGGGGGCCCAAGTCAGACTTTAGGTTTTGGACAGATGCGGAAATGAGAAAGTGGTTGAGGGTTTTGGATCAATATCACTAAGCACTTTGAGCAACTAGACCATTAAGCAACACCTCATCCCCTTTTAATAGTAGTGGCTTTCCTATGGGGTCAGTGTGATCTTGGATCATAAAATGAAAATGATGAGTCTTGAGCAGTTGCCAATCTTTGTCCTTAGCAATTTGAGGGGTCCACATCTCTAGTCCATGCCATGCCAATCATTGAACTTTCTGAAATATTGAACTTGAATGGATATTTGTTCAATGAGCTATATGTTGTTATGAATTACCAAAACCACCCAGGGATTAGTTGCACTTTCAGTCTCCCCCTTTTTGGTAATTGATAACAACATATAGATCAAAGCTTCGACAAATAATAACATTAATGAAATACATCATTGCTTTGAGAAGTATGTGATAAGAAAGAGCTCCCCCTAAATTTGTGCATTATTTAAATTTGCATTTGAAAGCAAATGCACAATCGATTAGGATCATGGGTCACTCTTCCATGTCACATACATCTTGGTGGAGCGCTCAAAATGATAAGCTATAAGAAACATGCACTCATCACCAAGGATAAACATGATTCATCGTACACAAGTATCATAGATATCATCAAGCAAGCACACATTAAAGCATAGTATGATCAAATATATGATCATAAGAATATCTCACACACAAGCACAAATATTGTAACATGCATCGAACAAGTAAAAGATCAAAGTAAAGGACCAAAGTAGCAAGAGAGGCAAAAAAAGGCAAAACACACACACACACACTCTCTCTCTCTCTCGAAGCCTAATGATCTATGCACTTCCTCTCCCTTTGGCAACAAGTTACCAAAAAGCTTGAAAATGCATAGTGCTATGTGATACGTCTCCAAAGTATCTATAATTTTTTATTGTTCCATGCTATTATATTATCCATCTTGGATGTTTTATATGCATTTATATGCTATTTTATATTATTTTGGGGCTAACCTATTAACTTAGAGCCCAGTGCCAGTTTCTGTTTTTTTTTCCTTGTTTTTGAGTTTTACAGAAAAGGAATACCAAACGGAGTCCAAAACACCTGAAAATTTACAGTGATTTTTATGGACCAGAAGAAGCCCCTGAAGCAAAAGAGTTGGGCCAGAAGAGTCCCAAGGTCACCACAAGGATGGAGTGTGCTGAGGGAGTCCAGGACTAGGGGGTCCTCAGACAGCCGGACTATATGCTTATGTCGGACTGTTGGACTACGAAGATACAAGATTGAAGACTTCGTCCCGTGTCCGGGTGGGACTCTCCTTTGCGTGGAAGGCAAGCTTGGCAATTTGAATATGTAGATTTCCTTCTCTGTAACCGACTATGTGTAACCCTAGCCCCCTCCGGTGTCTATATAAACCAGAGGGTTTAGTCCGTAGGACAAGAACAATCATAATCATAGGCTAGCTTCTAGGGTTTAGCCTCTATGATCTCGTGGTAGATCAACTCTTGTAATACTCATATCATCAAGATCAATCAAGCAGGGAGTAGGGTATTACCTCCATAGAGAGGGCCCGAACCTGGGTAAACATTGTGTCCCTCGCCTCCTGTTACCATCAGCCTTAGACGCACAGTTCGGGACCCCCTACTCGAGATCTGCCGGTTTTGACACCGACATTGGTGCTTTCATTGAGAGTTCCACTGTGTCGTCACCATAAGGCTTGATGGTCCCCTCAATCATCTACAATGATGCTGTCCAGGGTGAGGTTTTCCTCCCCGGATAGATCTTCATATTCGGCAGCTTCGCACTGCGGGCCAACTCGCTTGGCCATCTGGAGCAGATTGATAGCTATGCCCCTGGACATCAGGTCAGGTTTGGAAGCCTGAATTACGCTCCCGACATCTGCGGAGACTTGATCTTCGACAGATTCGAGCCCGTGACAGGTGCACCCTACAGTCGCGATGAGCATGACCTAGATCTATCGTCGGATGGAGTTCTGGAGATCACACCTGCAGCTGCCCTGGCTTTAAATCCAGTGCAGATCCTGCCATCTGAGGACGGGAGGATGGACTCCACCATGGAGGCCGCACTCTCGGCGGCTATAGAGCCGAACACAAATCTCACTTCTAAGGAGGTCTGTGTAATCGGACCCTCGGACTCGTCTCCGGCCATAGGCTCCGAACGGCGTGCATTCGTGCCCATCGGATCTAACTGGGCACCGGTCATGGAGTTTAGCTCCGCGGATATCTTTCAGCACTCGCCCTTCGGCGATGTGCTAAATTCATTAAAATCTCTCTCCTTGTCAGGAAACTCTTGGCCAAACTATGTCCGTCTTGAGTGGGAAGCGGAAGAGGAAGGAATTTGTTGCCCACCCACCACCCACTTAATAGCCACTGTCGACAACTTAACCGACATGCTTGATTTCGACTCCGAAGACATCGACGGTATGAACGGCGATGCCATAGAAGAATAGGAACCACCGCCCACAGGGCGCTGGACAACCACCTCATCATATGACATATATATGGTGGACACACCCAAAGAAAACAATGGCGAGGATCAAAAGGATGCAACGGAGGATAATCCTCTTGAGAAGCAACCAAAGCACCGACGTCAGCGGCGCCGCTCAAAATCCCGCCATAGCAAAAATAGCGATAACGACATAAGAAAGAATAACACCCCGGACGATGCTAGAGATAACGACAACCCCGTGGACCCAGCGATGGAGTAGGCCGAGCAAGGGGACGGCGAACACAGTCCGGGACTGCTGCTCGATCACAGCAATGCCGAAGACAAAACTTATAAACCTGTCTCCGGAGAGGAGAACAGTCCGGATGACGATGCACACATCATCCCGGGAAAGCATTTGGAACAAGAGCACCTCCACAAAAGTCTTATTGCCACCGCGAGGAGCTTGAAGAAGCAGAAGCAACGGCTTCAAGCCGCGCAGGATACGCTCAACCACAGATGGAACAAAGTGCTCAACATTGACGAAATAAACGGCGGTGATCGCCACACAAAGAGCTACCCAAAACGCAAGCTGCTGCCCGAATTCGACGACAAGGCTATAGCGCCCATTCCGCCGAAAAACAATACGGCCAATCTGCTGGACCGGCCACCTCTTGGCCGAGACAAACCAGCCAATGACGCCACACGCAAGTCAGCACATGATCTATGTGAGCACCTGGACAAAAGAGCTAGTATGGCCAGGTCCATCTATGGATCTAGGAAATATGTTCATATGCAGGATCACGGCCACCAAACCAACTATACAGATCGACGGCCAGCTTGGAATCAACACCGAACAGTACAGCCGTTGGACCCATGCCACAACATAGCCAAGTACAGGGGTGTCGCACGCCCCCTGTGCTTCACCGATGAGTTGTTGGACCATGAATTTCCAGAGGGATTTAAACTCATAAACATCGGGGCATACAATGGAACGACAGACCCTGCAGTCTGGATTGAGGACTTCATTCTTCACATTCATATGGCTCGCAAAGACGATCTCCATGCCATCACATACCGGCCCCTCAAGTTGAAAGGACCATCTCGGCACTGGTTGAAAAGCCTCCCTGGAAATTCAATTGGAAGTTGGGAGGAACTCGAGGACGCTTTCAGGGCTAATTTTCAGGGGACCTATGTCCGACCTCCGGATGCAGACGATTTAAGTCACATAATCCAACAACCCGGTGAGTCAGCCCGTAAGCTTTGGAACAGATTTCTCACCAAGAAGAAAAAAATCGTCGACTGTCCGGATGCTGAAGCCCTAGGAGCTTTCAAACACAGTGTCCGGGACGAATGTCTTGCCAGACACCTCGGCCAGTAAAAGCCGAGGACAATGGCAGCCCTAACAACTCTCATGACCCGCTTTTGCGCAGGCGAGGACAGTTGGTTGGCCCGCAGCGGCACCAACGACCCAGGCACATCCAAAATCAGGGATGGCAATGGAAAGCCATGACGCAATAAAAACAAGCGTCAAAATAATGAAGACAGCCCAGACAATACAGCGGTAAACACCGGATTCAGGGGCTCTAGACCTGGTCAACGGAAAAAGCCATTCAAAGGCAGCAGAGATGATCCGTCCAGCCTAAATGAAATTCTAGATAGGTCCTGTCAGATTCATGGCACCCCCGAGAAACCTGCAAATCACACCGACAGAGAATGCTGGGTTTTCAAGCAAGCCGGCAAGCTAAACACCGAACACAAAGGGAGGGAGCCGCCAAGTGAAGATGAGGACGAGCCTCGCCAGCCGAACACAGGGGGACAGAAAAAATTCCCACCAGAGGTCAAAACAGTGAGCATGATTTATGCCACTCACATACCAAAGAGGAAGAGCAAACATGCACTCCGAGAAGCATATGCAGTAGAGCCCGCCGCCCCCAAATTCAACCCATAGTCGGCCTGCCCAATCACTTTCAATCGCAGCAATCATCCGACCAGTATCCGGCATGGAGGTTCGGCTGCCTTGGTGCTCGACCCAATAATCGACGGATACCATCTCACCCGAGTCCTCATGGACGGTGGCTGTAGTCTTAACCTGATATATCAGGACACTGTCTGCAAGATGGGGATAGACCCGTCATGAATTAACCGAAGCAGTACTACCTTTAAAGGAGTAATACCAGGTGTCGTGGATTTGTCACCGGAGATGTCCTTAGTGTCAGGACTTAGTCGCGAGGCCAACGCATCTATGTAGTAGCTTGAGAGGGGTTGATCGGGACGAGAGACGTGACACAAAAGACAAGGATTTAGATAGCTTTGGGCCCCGGGAAACATCATCCGGAATAGCCTACATGCTGTTTGTGGCTAGGTCTCATTATGCTCATGAGGGAGTCGCCGCATAAACCGGCTCTCCTCTTAGATCTGTCTAGCCCTAGAGATTATTTTCTCTTCCCCTCTTGGGGAGCCCTGCCCCTCCTTATATAAGTTAGAGGGGTGGGTTACATGTGGAGTCCTATTAGGATTAGGATTAGTCTACCTTCTAATACAAACTGGATACAAGTCCGGATCTTAACTCCTTGTAAGGTAAATATTCTTCATGCCTTTCCTCTTAAACCGGCCCACCATTAAACGTGAACCGGCCTTCTGGGCCTTGGGCCTTGTCCTCCATTTGACCCGCCCGCCGAGTTACTAATGAACTTCCAAGATCGGGCGGGTTACCCGTGAATCGCCAAGCTCCGGGCGTTTTACCAGTGAGTCGTCCAGTCCGGTCGGGTTATACTTCCGGCCGGGTTACGCCGCGGGGTATATCCCCGACATTATTCCCCATTTTAATTTGGATTTATCCATGTTAAACTTATGCTGCAAAATAAACACAAGAAACAACTTTGACAAGTTGTACTCCGGGTGAAAAATTCTTGTAAACCGACACCTGATTATCCTTAAATCTTTGTCATTTCCTCCTTCTAGAAAATCCGGGTTAGTAGACCAGCTTCATAATCAATTTTTTTGTAGAAAAATATTGTAAATAAATAATCCATCTGACTCGGTCTTCAGTGCACTGACTTGAAAAAAATATTGGGCTTCAAATATTCAACTAATATTCAGCCGGCTTGAAGATGTAGAACTTGCTGATCTATGATTTCCAAAATCGTCGGGCTATAAAACTGATAATTCCGGGTCATGATTGTTGCCAGCGCCGGTTCATGATTGTTTCCAACGCTGGTTCATGATTATTGATGACGTCGGGTCAATAATTGTTGGTGACGCCGGGTCATAATTGTTGCAGACACCGGGTCAATCTGGTTAGCTCAAATCTGAAAATTGGAAGATATTTCTATCTTATATCCATATTACCTATAGACCCCAAGTCTTGAACAGAACAAAGTGATGATTTGAGACTTGTTTCCATATAATTACCGCCACTTTGAAGAAATCCATGTTGTTCATCTCAGTCACTAGTAAACACTGAATACTCCATATATGTAGCCCCCAAGTGCCGGGTTGTCATGCTTGCAGCAACGTGGGACTTGAAATTGCCTTATGCTCATAAAAACATCAACCAGTGTAGCCCCCAAGGGTCGGGTCATTATGTAATAATGAGCAAGGACTTTGTACATATAATTATGTAGATTTGAGCAGTGATGTGTAGCCCCCAAGGGCCGGCTCGGTAAGATAATATTGAGCTGGGACTTGATATATACTTCAATGAAAATAACATCATATGATGTAACCCCCATCATGGGGCTTGAATCCACGTCCACAAGGTTAAGAGCCTTGTGCTTTACCAACTGAGCAGTGGACCCTTCAATATAATGAATAAAAAGCTTTGTACCTTGAATTGTTGACATGGGAAATTGGTAGCCCCAAGGGCCGGCTCATTATAATGTGATGAGTCGGGTCTTCGATAAGATGAACAAAAAATGACTTTGCATTAGCCCCCAAGTGTCATGGTGCATGCTTGCAGTGACATGAGGCTTGCATATTTGATGTAATTTCAACTTGAATAATGTACCCCCAAGTGACGGGTCGTAAGTCTGCAGCAACTCGGGACTATTCCTTCAATTGTAGAATAAATCATATCCATTGATAATATGATAGCCATTGTGCAAAAGGGACTTTGAAAACCTTAATCATAATACTGGTTATTGATAACCATAATAAAAATCCAGCCATGTTGGCTATTAAAGATTTGAATAATATACCCAATGATTTTATAAGCGCATGATTCCAGTGGCGCAATCCAAATATATACTGGCGCCTTATAGTCGAAATTCAGGCCGGGTTAACAAACACCGGATAATTTCTCATCATATACTGGCGACTTATCATCTTAAAGCCAGGCCGGGTTAATAAACACCGGATGTTACTTTATCTCATATTGGCGACTTATAGTCAAAAAGCCAGGCCGGGTTAATAAACGTCGGTGATTTATAATTATGCTTTATTCAACCTGTTTCTGCATACAACAAGTTTAAAGTGTCCTGGCGGTTCACCGCCGGACGGGTCATAATGCCCAACATATAACCCGGGTTTATAACCAAGGCTGCACTTAAGAATAATCAAATATGAAATATATCATACCAATAAGGGTGAATCACATCCTTGGTTTACCAACTTTTTGTAGTAAGGGTGATAACCCCAATCTTTAGTACTGATAACTCCTTCCATATTTTGCCGGTTTATAATAAAACCATACGAGGTTGTTATAAACACCGGATTATCCATATATAATACTGGCGACTTGTAGTCGAAACCAGACCGGGTCAATAAGCGTCGGATTATAATTGATCATGTACTGACAACTGATAGTTGAAAGCCAAGCCGGGTTAACAAACACCGCTTTATATTATATTGACGACTTATAGTCAGACCGGGTCAATAAACATCGGTTTTACCGTAAAAACTTATCAAAGAAGAAAAGACTTTGACAAAAACAAAATCAAATGAAAAACTTGTAGTCGAGGCTTTTCAAGGGCTGCCAGGCCCGAATTTGAGGCTTTTCATGGGCTGCCAGGCCACTGAGTTAAACCATTTGACAAAGCCTTTTAAGATGGGCCTCCAATTAACCAATCATCGTTTTAACTTTGACAAGTTCAGGGTCTGTATAAGATTGATTTGCCAAACGTTCGGCGGGTCATACCAGGATTACGTGGACAGGACTGGCTTATTTGATGAAGGCAGGTTAACCTGGGGTTTTAGGTGAATAAACCAGGCTTCCAAGCCATGGCTTGATAGCCAATTACAAGGGTCCTTTCAAACTCTTTGTTACTTTGCACAAAGAGCCCCCAAGTAACTTTGTGAGCTGTGCTCAATGGGTGCCTATGTTTGAGCTGTGTTTTTGCAACAGACTCTCTATGGTCCCTTTAACTTTTCCTGAGAACTCGAACTTGCGAGAGATTATTCTTTTTGAACCGGAAATTCTTAAACCGGATACTGAGAGCTTCAAAGTTTTGTGGGAGACAGCTTTCCCTTGACCCGGATTTTAAACTGGAATCCTTCTTTTTAAGCTGGAATTTTTTTGACGGCCTTTAAACTCGAACTTGCGAGAAATTAATTCTTTTTGAACCGGAAATTCTTAAACCGGATTTGAGAGCTTCAAAGCTTTGTAGGAGAGAGATGTCTCTTGAACCGGATTTTGAACCAGAATCCTTTCTAAGGACCCAGAACTTCTTCATTGAGCCGGGATTTTGTAATTGTCATTTACTTTTTAAGCTAGAAATTTTCTGACGGCCTTTAAATTCACTGAAAACCGGCAATATTTGCTGAGTCATATCATTGTAGCCCCCGAGTCTCAAGGCGACTTGAGGAGTTGGTTTGAGATTCTCCATATTTGGCCATGATATAAACCGGCATAAATTGTATATCATTGGTGTTGATAGCACAATGTGAATCCATAGAAGGTTGAGGTGATTACGGCGGGTTATAAATGATCTGTATGAGCCGTGTCAACAACTCGGCCAATGGTTCCTTCCAACTGGCTATTTCAAGTTATCTAAACTGTAGTGGCGGCGACTTGTGCGCCTGCCCATTGAGCCATCCGGTGCAGACAACGGTTGATAGTGTATGATAATTTGCCTCAAATTTGTTGAAATAAAACCGGGCTACCCAAGCTGTGACTTGCTTATACTCAATAAATAACTCATGCAGACAGGTGTGGACGGCGGCTGATAATATAGATCGGACCACAAGACGGCGGTTTGTATACGTCCATTGGACAGCTTGCAAGAACGGGTGTGACCCTGATATGCTGATATAGATTGGTCCGCAAGAGCAAAAATTTAGGCGCTTCTATTGAGCGGCACGGCAAGAACAATCATCCACAATATAACGCCACTTTGAAATAATTGTCCTGATATGTTAGGCCGGAAATTATCCGTCATGGACTTGATGATCACCGGATGAAGCTGAAATCAATCACGGGTGAACCGGCCGCAGTGTGGTAAGCCGGTGCGGACGGGTGAATTGGCCGTGACGTTTTTAAGCCGGCACGGACAACGAGTCGGCCGCATGCGCTGCGGATGTAAACCAAACAGCGGGGGTGGCGATTTTGCATGTGTATCCGTCGAGCAGCATGGAACGCTAGTGCAAAATTATGCTGGCACGCGCTCCATGTCCGCGGTATAATGGCTTAAAAAATTTATCCTGTGTAAAAATATTTCAGGGCAAAGTAATTGTTCATTCATAAAAATAATATATATAAAAAATAGATACTCCCAGGATAGCACTTGGTATTTGCCGCACATACGCCCAGGCATACGTCTATCTCCGTGTGGCATTACCACCCACGTGATTTGCTTTTGTCTTTTTTACTTTTCTGATTAATTATTGCCCTTGATTTCCTTTAAATTTGTTTTGATGGGCTTAATACACATCAGTGCGACCTGACGCATGTGGACTGCATTGCTGCCACCACTTCTGATCAGTGTAGGAGACTGGTAATCGGAGTCGCTTTGTCCGCACAAAAAACCAAGCTCCAGGGGCGCCTTGGGTACAGCCATGGGATCAGTTTGTTTCCAAATAAACAAAGGCGTTTTAGACCAGTACTTTGATAGGAAATTTCAGCGGTGCACGGACTCATCCAACAGCTGCACGGAAACGGTTTATCGACCATTGACCAGACTGATTTTTGTGGCAACCGCCTAATAACAATCAGACCCGGCTGTCGAATCCGTAGAAAAATTCATCACTGATTGCGGTGGATTCCTATAGTATATTGTGTGCAGCAGAAACGCTCCTGTCGATCTTGGTGACTTGCAGAAAACGAACATGTCTCAGCCTTACTTCTCTTGAATTTTAAATCTCAGACTAACAATCTGACCGATGAACTCAACTGATGTACATCCTTTCAAACTGATCCCCCCGTCCCTGCGCTTGTCCTGGTCGTTGTTGGTTTGACTATCCCCGATCCGTGTCTGCCAGGTCGTGGACTCGTGGACCTTTTTTTTGGCATGAATAACTCGACGGATCACGCATATGCTTTGGCCATAACTCTGACTGTTGGACCACAGAATAACAGGAGCGGCAAGACGTCCAGCGGTGGTTAGCCGCTCGTGCCAGGCAATCGCATGACTGGACCGTTGTAGAAAACCCACTAGACTTTGATTTTTAATCCATCTTGGGGTCTGCATGTGAGCTGGCTATTAAATCCTTTCTTGAATTTCATACATGTACAGTGGTTGTACTGGCTGATGTCTCTTGACGTGCACGAGCTTCCAAGCACAGAGGCGCGAAGAGAAAACCGGCCAGGGGCAGCGCCGGAGTCCGTGCCCATGATCCTATCCACTTCCGGGTCATGGTTGACCTCGGGTCTTGATTCCAGCCCACTCATGCGCGCGTTGATGCGGATTGGTACAACGTGGCATCCGGCGGGTGTAGTTGAATTCTTAGAGCATTTCCAGCGGTTCGGCCCCTCAGGGCGCATAAAAATCGCCCCCTAGGGGCG
>NC_041391.1:131902332-131936080 GCF_002162155.2 Triticum dicoccoides
TTTGAAGCCCCATTTCGGCGAAAAAGGCCCATATGGGCGAGAATAGGCCCATATTAGGTGTGGTTCACCGTGGCTCGGCGTTCAATTATCAACATAAATATTTTTTTATCACATATTTCATCACAGAAATTTCAAATACTTCAACAAAATAGTACAACAACAAATAGTTCAATACAAATTATATAGTTCAACAAATAAAAACTCATATTTCATCACACATCGCGCCCCGGTGTCGCCCTTGAGCCTCCATAGGTGCTCTATCAGAGTTTGCTGCAGTTGATGATGCACCTGTGGGTCTCGGATCTCCTGACGCATACTGAGGTGGCCGGAAATGCCCAGCTGGTGTCGGAGGGGCTGTCGCAGCGAACCTACCGGTGAAGGGCGGCGAGGCGGCGCCGGGATATACCTAGTTGCGGCCGAGAGCGCGGGGGGTGGGAGGCGGTCGGGGAAGAAAATCTTGACTTTTCACCTGACGGCGTGGGCCGGCCGCGCTTTTCCCTTGCGCCGGAGCCCCCAAGCGCCCCAGCGCGCCAGGTTCGGCTTGCGGCCGCCGGGCGGAAAAAAGGGCCGAACCGGCGCTTTTTTCGTCGTCCTGGGGGCGCGAGTGGGCCATTTTTTTGGCGCCGGCGCCGAAAAATTTGGCTGGGGGGGCGTGTTGGGGGCACGGCTGGAGATGCTCTTATCTGACTCGGCGACGCGTAGTAGCAACACCGATAGCAAATCCAAACAAAACCTTGCCTAGGTCTCGCCGTAGAATTTTCCATCTGTAGTAATGAACCTGGAAAGACAACTTTATTGTTGTCGCTGAATTTTTCCTTCTTTTCAATCTCTTCTGATGAACTCGAAGTTGATCTGGTGCTGACTCTTCTTCATCTGAACGACTGCGAGCTTCTCGAAACCCTAGGAAAGATCCCTCCAAGAACTCAACACCACCGTGCACGGGCCCCATGGTGGGTGCCAATGTAACGCCCCGGATTCGATGCGCTAGGTGTCTGCCAGTTATTCAACTTAGTTGCCATGTCATTTGCTTGCGTGTTGCATTTTATCATGTCATCATGTGCATCTCATTTTGCATACGTGTTCATCTCATGCATCCGAGCATTTTCCCCGTTATCCGTTTTGCAATCCGGTACTCCTATGCCCTCCGGCGTCCCCCTTTTGTCTCTTGTTGTGAGCAGGTGTTAAACGTTCTCGGAATGGCCCCTGGTTTGCCAATCGGCCTTGGTATAGCACCGGTAGACCGCCTGTCAAGTTTCGTGCCATTTGGAGTCCGTTTGATACTCCAACGGTTAACCACGTAGCCTGCAAAGCCCCTTTTGTCTTGCAGCCCAACACCCCTCGAAAGTGGTCCATCATGACATCATCTTTGTAAACAATAATTAAAAAAGATTCCCTTCACTTAATGGTTATCCCAAAAATCAAGGCGACAGGCACACTTATTCTACCGTTTTAGGCTCCTTGATTCCCGCGCCTGTCGTTTTACTCTCTCCTCTATAAATAAGGTCCGAGGGCCCTTCTCTCTTTTCCCCTTTTTCCTTCTTCTTCCTCGCGATGCCCAAGCTCTGGAGCTCCGCTGCCGTCCGTGACCTTCGAGATCTGCATCAACAAAGGCCGCTGCATCAACCTGAAACGGACCAGACTTTCATCATCCTTCTTCCGCAGTAGATCTGCATTGGTAAACTTCCTTTCTCCTCCGTCTTTAGATCTGTTTCTAGGGTTCCTGAGTTCTTCCGCACAGTTCTTCATCCTTCTTTGTTCTTCCACCTGCCACGACAATTTTTGACCCAGTAATAGTGTAGATCTCATGCGGTAGGTACCCTTCGTCCATTTTTAATGCTAGCAGATCGTTCTTCTACGTCTGTAGAGTACATGGCCTTCCCTGCTCTATTTAGCTCCTTTAGAACTCAGATAAAAACTTCTTTATAGATGTGTGGTAGATCCAAATAAATTTGACCATTGTGTGAAACCTGTTTCTGCCTATACTTAGCAGAAATTTTTAATTCTGGCCATTCTGCCTACAGGCGGTTTAACCCTTTAACAGTCAATCCGCCATATAGCATTAGCCCTCTCTTAAACCGCCAACTGAACTTCCACAATATTCTTCTCCGGTTTAACACTGAATTAGATACCTTAAACCGGCACTTTTATTTTCAGTTTCTCTTTCCATAATGTTGAAGCAATTTTCTGCTTACAATTGGGTTCCATCCCGGATTACAGAGACATAGGTCAATGGTTATGTCACCACTGGTGCCTTAGCCTCAAAGAGGGCTCTCCACTGGCGAGTTCCGGAATCGGAATGTCCACCTGAACCTCAAGAAGGAGAGGTGATTGTTTTTATGCAACACTTAGACCGGGGATTCAGTCCGCCCGGATCAAAAAATTTCCGGGATGTCCTCGTAAGCTTCCAACTCCATCCGCAAGATATTGGTCTGAACTCCGTGTCAAATATATGCAACTTTCAAGTATTCTGCGAAGTCTATCGTCAAGAAGAGCCAACCGTGGAGTTATTCCGGGATTTCTTTCATCTGAACCGCCGCACAGAATTCTCAGATGGCCCCAACACAGAGCTTGGTGGCGTGTCAATTCAAAAAAGGAAAGAAGTTGATTTCCCTCATGCCAAACATCATAGCCATCCTAAAGATTGGAACTAGACCTGGTTTTACTGCCGGAACACTGCTCCTGATGGAGAAATCCCTTGCCGGGCTACCGCCCTCATCGGCTTAGCAATGGCCACCCACTGCCTCCACGTTTAACCGCCGCAGAACGGAAGAATTTTGCTCCTCAACTCGCCAAGCTCCGGGCTCTGATGGCCAACGGTTTAACTGGCTTTGATCTGGTCCGCTGCTGGGTTTCTTGGGGCATTCTCCCTTTGAGCCGCCGCCCCGGATTGATGCATGAGTATACCGGCAATGTAAAAGACCCTCAACGATATCATAAAGTAGTAATGACCGACCTTGAAATCACCGAATGTGTAAAGAAGATGCTTGATGAACCAGTCTCTCCATGTAGCCAAACCGGTTTACCTCTGTTTTACGTCTCCAATAAACCGCCGTCGGTAAGTTCATGTACATACTTCACTGATTTACTTCCGTATTGACTGTCTACTAACCTTTCTCTGCCTTAATCTCAGGCCAACAGCTCTTTCTGGAAACGGACTAAACCGGCCCGTGCTCCTCGTGTAAAAACCAAGGCCGCCAAGAAGCCTGGAAAGAAGAAAACCGTCGAATCTTCTGATCCGCCGGAGGAGGAAGAATCAGATGCTGAGGTAGAACTTGACTCACTTGGCTCCTTTTTCGTATATCTTATTGACAGTGACCCTCTTCAGGATGACGCTGAGGCCAGCCATGCAGATCATGTTGAGGTAATTCTTCTTTCTTCCGACTCAGATCATGTGCCGGTTCAAAGAATTCGCAGTATAGTCCGTAAAGTAAAACAATCTCACCCCGTTGCTCATTTGGATCCAAAATTTTCTTTGAAGAAACAGCAAGCGGAAGAACGTCACACAACCCGGCGTAGTGGTCAACAAATCACTTCGTCCGGTTTAGCTGATACACCCTCCCGGAAACACCGTCCAGAGGTGATTTGTTCTCCTGAAAAACAATATCCTTTAAAAGGTTTCTTTTGATGCTCTCTCAATCCATCTGACCCGAATTACCAGGCTTCTTCCAGCTCGTCTGGCGGTTCGTCAACCACCCAATTGCCTCCTCTCAAAGTTGTCGCTGGGTAAGTGCTACCTAATTTATAACTTTATTTGTCGGTTTACCATACTCTAACCTTTGATGTTATAGCGCCAAAGCTCGATTAAGCAAGAAGGCCAAGACCAGCGACCCTACTGTTGAAGTTGATCCGGAAAAGACGCCCGAGCATCAGGACGAACACCCAGAAGTTGCCATGGATAGCTCTGCTGGGCCGAATCAAGATGGTAACGCTAATCCGCCAGAAGTTGAACCGACTGCAGAAGCTGACACTTCACATCCTCCTGCTCCGCCAAGCCCAGCAATGGAACAACGAGACTCAATTGCTGATCCGCCAAGTCCAATTATCAAACCACCAAGCCCTTCCACGAAAGTACCAAGTCCTGTTCAGAATATTGATTCTTCCAGCCCGGCCAAGGATGATGACGTTGTTGTTACAGGCACTGCATATAATGCCCCTGGTAATCCGGTTGCTCTGTCAAAGCACACTCCTAAGGATGAATTTGCTGCCATGAACAAGGGGAAAGGGAAGACTGATTTGTCTGCTTATACCGATCTTACTGCTCAAGATCTTCATTCCGGCTTTCTGAACCGGCTGTATACAAGCCGCGACTTTGAAGCCGGTTTAGTAAATCTGATGAAGGAGCGCTATGAGGTAAACATTATTGCTTCTTGTTCTGTACCTTCAGTGCATTGTAGCCCCCAAGGGCCGGTTTGTCTTGAAAAAGTCAAACCGGGACTTCATATACTTCATGCGGTAACTTGTGAAATTTTCTTTATGTCTGATCAAACACACATTAGCCCCTTGTATTAATCCTTGGGACTTTAAATACCCGCATAAAAAATGATCCGCATTAGCCCCCAAGTGCCGAGTGTATAACTGGTTATATGCTTGGGACTTTGAAAAGATATTAACATGCTCTCTTACTGTTGCAGAGTGAAATAAATCAACAAATCTCGCAAATTGCTGATCTTCGAGCAAATCTTGAAACCCAACAAACAGAATCCACCAAGGCCAAGGAGGAGCTGAAAACCGCCTTGACCACCTTGGAGCAGCTTAAAGAATGGTTTAAGTCTGAACGGGCCAACAGGGACACCGAGAAGGCCGGACTGGTGAAGCGGGCGGAGACTGTTGAAGCGGCTCTTGAACCAGTGGCAGAAGAATTGTCTAGACTGAAGCGCCAAATCAATGCCATGACCTCTGCCATATTTGGTAAGTAGCGGTTGCCAAAAGTTGTATCCCTTTGAAATTTCATCGTTTTAACATGTATTTCCTGAACCGATATAGAGAGTCGCATCGCTCACCTAGGTTCTGATATGCGGAAGAAGCTTAAAGCGGCATATACACTGACTGAACAGCTGTATACCGGCGCTCAATGGGTTATATGCGCAACTTCTTATGATAATGCGGCACCAACACTTATCAAAGATACGCTGGATCATCTCTCAATGACGCGAGCGCAAATAGAAGAGCTGAAGCGATCCGCTGCTTGCGCAGGCGCTTTGCTGGCGCTGACTCGAGCCAAGGTATGGATAGCTGATCTTGATCCGGCTGATATATCCAAAGGCTTCCCCAGTGCACAAGAAAATGGCGAAGAATTTGACAACGACGCCCTCAAACGGATAACAAGGGAGATGCGTCCTTTGGTGAGTCAACTAGCAGAAGAGGTGAACCTGATAGTTCACCGATCTTTCTATGATGCAAACAACAAACGGGTTGAGGCTGTGATTCCTGAAGTGCAGAACCTCATTCCTCCAATCCGTATGCACACTTACGCCCCTGACGTTGATCCGGCTGAGCTTATAAGTGAAGAGGCTGTCTTTCAGGCCTTGACCCAGATTGACTGGACCACCAATGACTTCCAGCCATTGGATGAGGAGGAGGCTGAACCGACGCCAGATGACCCATCCACCTCACGTCAACCCGGTGATGAAGCTTAATCCGTCAAGGCGGTTGATATATCAGGAACGATCCATGAATAATTCCATATTTTTGGGCCTTGGAGTTCCGTGTAATAGCATAGCAAAAAACTTATGATGATCTGCTGCCATCGTGCAAGAGATGTTTTTCGTGGATCCGCCATATCAATGTCAATTTTGTTACAAGTATCATAATATGCAATTCCTGTATTCATAAAAAGACAAAGGGTCCTGGCGGTTTACCGTCGGACGGGTCATAATGCCCAAAATAGGCCGGATTGATAATCAAATCATAAAAATATGAAATTATACATACCGGTAATATAAGATCCCTGGTTAGTTGGCTGGCCAACTTGAATTGCGATAAGGGTGAAAAAAAACCAAATCTGAATTATTTGTATCTCCACCATTTTCTGATGTCGTAGATTAAGTCATACCGGGTGATGATTCACGCCAAATGATCCGGGCTATTGACAGGAAGTCAACGCCAAGCGGGGTTAAGAAACTCCGGTTTAAAATGAAGGTTTGTCAACGTGTAGTTGCAAGCCAAGCCGGTTTAAAGAATACCGGGCGAAGAAGATGACTAATCAAACCAAGAAAAATCGGTTTAACATAAAATGCAGCCAAAACTCAAATGAAAACCGTGTAGTCGAGGCTTTTTGGGGGCTGCCAGGCCCAAATGCGAGGCTTTTTGTGGGCCGCCAGGCCACTGAGTTGAACCATTTAACAAAGCCTTTTAAGATGGACCTCCAACTAACCAATCAGCATTTTAACTTTGACAAGTGCAGGGTCTCAAGGAGAGTAACTGTCAAACGTTCGGAGGGCCGTGCCAGGATGACCTGGATAGGAGTGTCTTACTTGATGAAGGCAGGTTAACCTGGGGTTTTAGGTAAATGTACCAGGCTTCCAAGCCGTGGGTCGATACCCAGCTACAAGGGTCCATTCAGACTTCTTGGTATTGGACCAAGGAGCCCCCATGTAACATGATGAGCTGTGCTCATTAGGTGCCTATGTTTGAGTTGTGCATAGCATCGAAACTCTCTTTGGCCTGTTGGGTGTGAAGCTCCCAAGCTTTGTGGCATGATAGCCGGTTTAACGGGTAGTACTCTGCTTTGTCAGCTGAAGCCCCCATGTAGCTCAAAGAATATTTGAGAAAAAAAACAGCAGAGGCCCCGCTTTAATGCAAGGATGCTGATTTATTTATTGATGATAATATATACATTGTCAAAATATGTAGATAAAAAAGAGCCTGTGGCTCAAGTGTAGTAAGGCCGGAGGAGAGCTATGTTCCAGGGCCGCCGAGTCTCCTCCTCAGATTTGCATGAGTCATCTTGAACGTCAATGAGGTAGTATGATCCGTTGTGCAGATTCTTGCTGACCACAAATGGTCCTTCCCAAGGCGGGGATAATTTGTGTATGCCGGTCTGATCCTGGATAAGCCGGAGCACCAAGTCACCTTCTTGAAAGGCTCTTGTCCTAACCCGGCGGCTGTGATACCCCCGCAGGTCTTGTTGATAAACCGCCGAGCGTGCCAAAGCCATATCCCGCTTCTCATCTAGCAAATCTAGTGCCTCTTGGCGAGCTTGCTCGTTGTCCGCTTCAACGTAATTAGCAACCCGGGGAGAATCATGACGTATATCACTTGGGAGAACCGCCTCTGCCCCATAGACCATAAAGAAAGGCGTGTATCATGTTGATCGATTGGGGGTGGTGTTGATGCTCCACAACACAGAAGGTAATTCTTCCACCCAACAACCCGGCGTCCGCTTCAAGGGAATCATGAGCCAGGGTTTAAGACCCTTTAAGATTTCTTGATTAGCTCGCTCTGCTTGACCATTGGATTGAGGGTGCGCCACAGATGCTAGGTCAAGCCGGATGTGCTCTCTCTAACAGAAATCCTCCATCTCACCTTTGGAGAGGTTAGTACCATTATCTGTGATAATGCTGTGTGGGTAGCCAAAACGGAAAATAATCTTTTTGAGAAATTGAACCGTCGTAGCTGCATCATAGTTGCTAACAGGTTCCGCTTCAACCCACTTGGTGAATTTATCAACTGCCACCAACAGGTGGGTCTTCTTGTCCCGGGAACGTTTAAAGGGTCCCACCATATCAAGCCCCCAAGTAGCAAAAGGCCAAGTGATGGGAATCATCCGTAGCTCCTGAGCCAGAACATGAGCTCTGCGTGAATTCTTTTGACAAGCATCACATCGCTTTACCAGATCCTCCGCATCAGCATGAGCTGTCAACCAGTAAAACCCGTGACGAAAAGCTTTTGCAACCAGGGACTTTGAACCGGCATGATGACCAAAATCCCATTCATGAATTTCCCGGAGGATCGCTTGGCCTTCCTCCGGCGAAACACAACGCTGAAATACGCTTGAAACGCTACAGCGGTGCAACTCACCATTGTGAATAACCATGGACTTAGAGTGCCGGACTATCTGTCGGGCCAGGACTTGATCATTTGGTAGCTCACCCCGGCTCATATATGCCAGATATGGAACCGTCCAATCCGGCATGATGTGTAAAGCGGCCACCAACTGCGTCTCCGGATCAGGAACAGCCAAATCCTCTTCTGTTGGCAATTTAACAGACAGGTTATGCAAGATATCTAAAAAGGCGTTAGGAGGTACCGGTTTACGCTAAGATCCAAGTCGGCTCAAAGCGTCTGCCGCTTCATTTTTGCGCCGATCAATATGCTCCACCTGGTAACCTTTGAAGTGACCCGCCACAATATCTGCCTCACGCCTGTAAGCCACCATGAGTGGATCCTTAGAATCCCAAGTACCAGAAACTTGATGAGCCACTAGATCAGAATCTCCGAAACAACGAACTCGAGTTAAGTTCATCTCTTTAGCCACACGGAGACCATGAAGTAGAGCTTCATACTCAGCTGCATTGTTAGTACAAGGAAACATCAAACGGAGGACATAGAAAATTTTATCACCGCGAGGGGAAGTTAAGACAACTCCAGCCCCCGAGCCTTCCAACTACCTTGATCCATCGAAATAAATAGTCCAGTACGTATTATCCGGCTTCTCTTCCGGTGCTTGCAACTCGGTCCAATCATTGATAAAGTCCACAAGAGCCTTAGACTTGATGTCTGTTCGAGGTACATATTTCAAACCATGTGAACCAAGCTCAATTGCCCACTTGGCAACCCGGTCAGTTGCTTCTCTGTTTTGGATGATATCGCCCAAGGGAGCAGAACTAACCACTGTGATGGGGTGACCTTGATCCATCATAACTAAACATATTTACATAAAAAAATGAATGCAATAATAGACAAGAGCTATGTATTGTTTATTAAAAGGCTGCTGTGAAAGCAGAATGATACAAATAGTGCGATAAGCAAGAGATGGGATTATTTGACATGTCCCCCTCCAGGGGCAAGCTGCGAGACTTTATGTAAGACAGGTATTTAGCTCGTTATAGAGACCACCTGGACATTCGACGTAGCTTGCTGCCTCCCTGGCTGTTGCATCGTGTGTTCGGCGATTGTACTGCCGGACAGGCCTTCCGGAGAGTGGAGTCCTGAAAGTAAGAAAAAAGAAATGAAAAAATCGGGAGCCCCTAGTGCGGTTGAGCCGCATTTTGGGCTTGCCGTGGTTGTGCCCCTCCCCTTATGCCCATGGTATTTCCAGAGCGTGATTATGCACGCGTGGTACTGGTTTCGCAATTTCGTGAGGGCTGGGGTTGGGGCCGCACTGCTACGCTTGCTCGGAACGTGCCAAGCGGTCTTTTTGTAGGTTACTTCGGGCGCGCTTGACGGTGTTCAGACGTTTAATAGCCAGACTGGAAAATTGCCTTGAGAGGCTAATTTGTACTTCCGCCGCGAGGGCCGCCGTATGCTCCTCCTTTCGGAGAGAGCATTCGGTGTTTCCATTGACCGTAATGACTCCTCGAGGGCCTGGCATCTTGAGCGTGAGGTATGCGTAGTGCGGCACCACATTGAACTTTGCAAATGCGGTTCGTCCGAGCAGGGCGTGATAGCCACTGCGGAACGGGACTATGTCGAAGATTAACTCCTCGCGTCGGAAATTATCCGGGGATCCGAAAACCACTTCGAGTGTAACTGAGCCTGTACAGTTGGCCTCTACACCTGGTATGACGCCTTTAAAGGTCGTCTTTGTGGGTTTAATCCTTGAGGGATCTCTGCCCATTTTTCGCACTGTATCCTGATAAAGCAGGTTCAGGCTGCTGCCGTCGTCCATAAGGACTCTAGTGAGGTGAAATCCGTCAATGATTGGGTCTAGAACCAATGCAGCGAATCCGCCATCGCGGATGCTAGTGGGGTGGTCCCTTCGATCAAAAGTGATCGGGCAGGAGGACCACGGGTTGAACTTTGGGGCGACTGGCTCCAACGCATATACGTCCCTGAGGGCATGCTTCCACTCTCTTTTGGGGATGTGGGTTGCGTATATCATGTTCACCGTCCGCACTTGTGGGGGAAAGCCCTTCTGTCCCCTATTGTTCGGTGGCCGGGGCTCCTCCTCGTCATCACTATGCAGCCCCTTGTCTTTGTTATCGGCACTTAACTTGCCTGCCTGCTTGAACACCCAACAATCCCTGTTGGTGTGATTGGCTGGTTGTTCGGGGGTGCCGAGTATCTGGCATGAGCGATCAAGTATTCGGTCCAAACTGGACGGGCCCGGAGTATTTCTTTTGAATGGCTTTTTCCGCTGACTGGGTTTAGAGCCTCTGAATCCGGCATTAACTGCCATATCCTCAGCATTGTCGCCGTTAATGTGGCGCTTGTGCTTGTTGCGACGCCACCTGCCATTGCTGTCTTTGGTATCCGAATTACCAGGGCTCTTGGTTATGTTATTACTACGAGCTAGCCAGCTGTCTTGTCCCGCACAAAAGCGGGTCATGAGTGTTGTGAGGGCTGCCATGGATTTCGGCTTTTCCTGTCCTAGGTGCCGGGCAAGACATTCGTCACGGATGTTATGTTTGAAGGCTGCGAGGGCCTCTGCGTCCGGACAGTCGACTATTTGATTTTTCTTGGTTAGGAACCGTGTCCAGAATTGTGTGGCCGATTCCTCTGGCTGCTAAATTATGTGGCTTAGGTCATCGTTGTCTGGTGGTCGCACATAGGTGCCCTGGAAATTGTCGAGGAATGCGGCTTCCAGGTCCTCCCAGCAACCAATTGACTCTGCTCGCAAACTTTTAAGCCAATGCCGAGCTGGTCCTTTAAGCTTGAGTGGGAGGTATTAGATAGCATGTAGATCATCACCGCGGGCCATATGGATATGAAGGAGATAATCCTTGATCCATACCGCAGGATCTGTTGTGCCGTCGTATGATTCGATGTTTACGGGTTTAAAACCCTCGGGGTTTGATGATCCATTACTTCATCTGTGAAGCATAGTGGGTGTGCGGCGCCTCTGTACTAGGCTATATCACGACGTAGCCCAAATGAGCTTTGTCTGCTGTGTTCGGCCTGGCCGTATTTGCCGTATCCGGCATGACTGTCACAGCCCTAGAGTTTGTTTGCAAGTAGTTGCATAATCATCCATGCATCATGTCTAAATTTATTGGAAACTTGAAATGGGGATGCTTAAACCCTAGCACCAAATGATTTCAACTAGGGTCAAAATAAAATCTTTTTCATTCAACTCAAAATGCCCTCTAAAAATGTTCAACATTTCTGGTTTGAGGTGAAAGCATCTACCAAAAATGGTTTATATTTTTGCAGGACATATTGGGCTCTGAATTAAGTCATACCCTATTTGCATTTGGGCATTTAAATGCTATAAAATATTTTAAATGCTCAAATAAACATAAACAAAATGTTTACTGTTAGATATATTCTAAACAATAGCCATGATTAGTTTCATGATTTTTGGATCTGTTTAAGTATTTTTAATAAAGCCACATAGTTACAGAATAATAGAAAACAGTAATTAAAATAGAAAATAGAGAGAGAGAAGGTTTACCTGGCGCTCCTGGCAGCCCAGCTGGCCCAGCACTGTAGCTAGGCCCAGCCCACCCCACCGCGCGTCGTCTTCCTCGCGCCTACTGGCGTTGCGCGTGGCGCGCGCACAGCCGAGCCGCGGCCACCTCCTGCTAGCCACGCATCTGCTCCCCCTCGCCTTGGACGACACCACGCCACCCCGCAGAACCCCCTCGACACCCCTCACTCTCTGGTTCTCTCTCCCCCTCGCTCCTCTGCTTTCTCTCCCCATGGCCGAGCATGCCCACCACCGCCGATGTGCACCACCGCGGCCACGGCCATCCCCGAGCCGCTCCGAGCTATCCTCGAGCTCCGCCACCTCGTTCCCTACCTCCTCACCGAGCCACGCAACCAGAAGGGCCCCGAAGCACCGCCCCAATGCTTTTCTCCTCCTCGGCCGCAGGAGATCCGCCTCGCCGCCCCGCTCGCTCCGATGCTTCCCCGAACTCACCGTTCGCCTCGTCGCAACCGCCGTGAGCTCCTGCCCCTGCTCCCCCTCTCTGCTCCCTCTCTCGCACGCCGTAGCGACCACACCACACTCACCCGGACGTGCCGCCGCCTGCACTCGTCGCCGGTGATGCTCCGGTGACCATTTGGTCCCGGGCATGCGCCCAACGCGCTCCCCGCATCGCGTAGAGCCTCTGTGGCACCTCGCCGCGCTCGTTTGCGCACCACAGCCCCATCCCCATTTGCACCCGAGCTTCGGCCGCCGCCGAGCTCGTCGCCGGCACCACTCCGGCCCCTGCCCGGCCGCGCCACCACCACAGTTGGATGCGGACGAGCGTCCGCATCCCGTAGCTGTGCTTCGCGCGCCGAACGGTGCCCTGTGGGCAAATCCCGCAGCACGCCGCCGCGTCTGGCCTCGCCGGCGGCTAACCGCCGGCACTTTTGACCCGCTGACCCAGTTTGACCTCGGGTGGGCCCAGTTTGACCCCCCCTGGTTCAATGACAGGTTGGGCCAGCCCTGCTAATTAACTTGGATTAGTACTAATTAAACATTAGTTAGTCTAATCACACTGACACGCGGGACCCACTGGTCAGGTTTGACCTCGACCGGCCCGTTGACCTGCTGACAACACAGTGATGCAGAGCTAACGCAATAAGTCATTTTCTGGATTTAATTATATTCAGGAAATTCCAGAAAATGTTTAGAACTTCTAAAATTCATATAAAATCAACCGTAACTCCAAATGAGATAAATTATATATGAAAAATGATCAGAAAAATCCAATCTATCCATCTGTACCATTTTCATGCATGTTAGAACAACTTATGACTACTGTTTAGTACAAATCATATAAATGGCATTTAAACCTTCACATATGGAGTTTGGATTTGAATTTTGGATTCAGACCAACTTCATTTTACTTGTTGCTAGTTGCATTAGCTCAAACCACAGCATATTGCAATGTCATGATCATGCATCATATTGTGCATTGCATTGATTGTGTTCTTCCTTGTTTGCCGGTATTTGTCCCCTCTCGGTAGATGATGTTCCGACGATGTGATCGATGACACCGATGAAGAACTATACTATCTTCAGAAGTGCTAGGCAAGCAAAACCCCCTTGTTCATTCCGATAAAAATCCCACTCTCTCGCTCCTGCTCTCTTTTACTGCATTAGGACAACAACGATACAACTGTTATTTGCTGCGGTAGTTGAACCCCTTTATCCTCTGCATGACCTGTCATTGCCACAGTAAATAGATGAAACCCACTAGCATGAGTAGGAGTTGTTTGAGCCCTGATGTGCCTACTCATTCATGCTTGTTTGTCATGCCTGCTATTGCTTAGAGTTGTGTCAGGTCTGATTCATCGGGGATGAATCGGAGGTGTGTGAACATGTCCTACTGTTGAGAGCTAAGTGTGTGAACACAATTTGGTAAAGGTAGCGGTGAGAGGCCATGTAGGAGTACATGGTGGGTTGTCTCATTGCGGCCGTCCTCAGGAACTGAGTTCTGTGTTTGTGATCCATGATCAGCTACTACCACGCATTGGGATGCTTAAGTGCCCCTCTCGGCTTATTAATCAACTTGATCTCTGTCCAGGAGTTGCAACTAGTTTCTGGTGTTTGTAGGTAGTGTTAGTAGTCTACCAAGTGGCACCCGGTACAGGTGGGCTTGGGACAGACTAGGCACAGTGGCCTGGTGTACCAAGTGGCACCCGGATGGTGGGCTTGGGAACCCTGCACACATCGTTTGGGGCCGTGAGCGACACCCCGGCCGGATCTCCTTGCGGATGGAACCCGAATAGGCGATAAACCTGGACGAGAGACTTGTGTGGTTAGTCAGGTCGTGGCCGACACCCTCGCTGGGCTTCCGCTTGAAGGTTGCTGAGTACATGTCGTGTAAACGGCGGTAAGTGGTGAGAGCGTGTGTGAAGAAGTACACCCCTGCAGGGTTAACATTATCTATTAGAATAGCCGTGTCCGTGGTAAAGGACTTCTGGGTTGCCTGTACAGTTCATAGACAAGTGAAAGGGGATACTCTAAAATACGCAAGATAAGCGTGAGTGCTATGGAGGGCATTCTCGTAGGGAGACGGGAGCGGATCCATAGTGGTGTATTGATATGGTTAATATGTGGACTCGTGTGCGCCACCTCAACAGAGTTACATGCAGTTGTAGTTCAGGGCAGCCACTGAGTCAAAGCTGGCTTGCTGCAGCTAAACTCCACCACCCCCTTTGTTGATAATGATGCATAGGTAGTTAGTTCTGATGTAAGTCTTGCTGGGTACATTTGTACTCACGTTGCTTAATTTATGTTTTTACAGAGAGACTTCGGTCTCGCTAGTACTTCCGCGTGGACTTCGACGCTTAGCTTGTTACCTCAGCTACGATCTTGTGCCCTCGGCAGGATCTGGTAGATAGTCAGGCTTCTCAGCCTTTTTCTTTTGTAGATGTCTATACTCAGACATGATAAGCTTCCGCTTGTGCTTGACTTGTTTGCTCTGAATGTTGGGTCATGAGACCCATGATTGTAATATCTCGCTCCTCGGAGCCTATTGAATAAAATACTTGAGTCGTAGAGTCATGTTGTGATGCCATGTGGTATTTGCACATATCGAGCATATTGTGTGTATGTTATTGAAATGCTTGGTATGTGTGGGATCTGGCTATCTAGTTGTTTATCCTTAGTAGCCTCTCTTACTGGGAAATGTCTCCTAGTGTTTCCACTGAGCCATGGTAGCTTGCTACTGCTCCGGAACACTTAGGCTGGCCGGCATGTGTCCTTCTTCGTTCCTGTGTCTGTCCCCTCGGGGAAATGTCACACGATGAATTCCGGAGTCCTGTTAGCCCGCTACAGCCTGGTTCACCGGAGTCCTGCTAGCCCAGTGCTACAGCCTGGATTCAGTCGCTGATGACCGACACGTTCGTTGTTGGGTCATGTATGCATGTCCCTGTAAGTTAGTGCGACTTTGGGGTTCACGACTAGCCATGTCAGCCCAGGTTCTTTGTCATATGGATGCTAGCGGCACTATCATATACGTGAGCCAAAAGGCGCAAACGGTCCTGGGCCAGGTAAGGTGGCACCCGTGGGAATACCGTGCGTGAGGCCGCAAAGTGATATGATGTGTTACATGCTAGATCGGTGTGACTTAGGATCGGGGTCCTGACAGCTTTTGGTATCAGAGCTTGACTGCCTGTAGGATTACCAAGCCAAACTGGTCGAAGTCGAGGCTAGAAATTCTTTAGTTATATAAGGGAATTGATTGTGGGATGGAACGTAAGGCTCTTTTTACTCCTTATACCTCATGCCCTTCTGATCCGAGTCATCTTATCTTCCTACGGGGTTAAGAAACTAGGCTTTCTCTTCTTTCTATCAGGATCACGTGTTACTAATCCGTAGACTTATAAGATTGTTGGATTTAAGTCTCAGTTTAGTTCCTACTACTTCCGTATGTTAACTATTGATCCCGAAACCTTGATATTGTGCTTCTGAGTGGTTATGCCACCATTTTTGTAGCCTGTCTCTAATCTTTTTGAGCATTTACAGCCGTTATGCTGTCCGAGTCATCCCAGGTTTCTAAACAGTCTGATGCATTTGCAAATCCCTTCCTCCCGTTTCGATGTTCCTTTGGGCCAGATTAACCACACTAATCGGTGAGTTGAGGTACTCAGTTGCCTCGACATATATGTTGGAGCTATTATTATGACCCTAGATGTCTAGAGTATCACCTAGTAATCTAGCCATGATTTGTGTCCCAGTGTGATGATTATGGCCATCATTCTCGAAAGCATCCCGTGATGCCAGTTAGTATGTAGGTATTCTATTCCTGGGTTTTCGAACCGAGATTTCTCTACTTACTTCTTGTTGTTAGTGTTTGCTAGTTCCTTTAGGTTATTAGTAACCTTTGCATTAGTCCTCGAGGTCCGTGGTATATCCTTCTTCCAAATACCATGAACCACTTACGACAGAAGTTTGTTGGATCAAAAGATCACAACAGGAGTGCTCTCGATGGGTTCTCCATTCTATATTGTGACTTTGCCAGTTCAACCTTTCTGCATAGGTTATCCGGAAGAAACATGTTGAGCTTTGCTCGACATACTAATCTATGCATCCACAACTCAGAAAGATATAAGTTCCTTTGAGTTGTCCCTCTCTTTACTTGTCTTCTGACCTCGTCTATCAATTGATAGTCAGGACTGGTTATGCATTCATGTTATCGATGCCTATTACTCTTGTGGTCCGTCAAGCCATTCTATTCTCGAATGACCAGGAGAATCAAACTCCAATATCTCATGCATTTCTAGGATTGGATCAAAGTAGTTGTATTTCGCAGATCAAAATGCCAATCCAGCTTTTGTTCTGTTCTACCTTGGAGTATCACCCTCTTTCATAGCAAGAGTATCGTGAGAATTGCACACCCTCTTATGAACTCTTGATATAGTGATACTTCTCGCCATCATTTTCATTTCTCGGTTTCCGTGTTGTTGCAACCAGAATGCTGACAGGTGAACTATGATGTGTGAAATCAATACTCCTGGCAACTTTGTTGTTTGGTAGTTAAAGGACAATAATTCTATTTTTAGCGTGTTGATTATTGAATCATCATTCTAAGATTGATCGTGCTACCTAGTCCATTCTACTGGTGCACTCCTCGATCGATGAGTTAGGATTATTTCAATCCTTCGCTCTATTGATCATATCGTCTTGCCTGAAAAGCGAGATTGTTCTCGAGCCCAATAGCATATCGGTGGTTCGTGATTTTTCAATTATCTTCTCGGAAGTATCACCAGGTTGTCACCTGACCACTATGTTGAGCTCGTGACCAAGTTGGTTTTCGAAACCACCCTTTCTCCAAGAATCCGTGTTGGATACCCTGAGCTAGTTGGATAAGATAAACAACAACTTGGAGAGTTGGAAAAAAAAATTGTCCGACTTAGTTCATTTTGAGGGATATCTTTTGTGTGTGTGTTGAAGAAAGATGATATCTTCATCAGTTGGTCCTCATGATCAGTTGTTGGATCTATTGTCTTGTCCAACCTTTGATTTGGGCGTGGGCTATCCTCAAATCAAGTCAGAACCAACGATGCTCGTAATGTTGTCTTATTCGTGGTTGAACCCTCGGGCATACACCATTACATCTTTTGGTCTGACCAATGCTATCACCTTGTTCACCTAGTCGTGGAATTCCATCTTCATGGAAATCTCGATGATTTGTTGTTGAGCCCATCAACATCATTTTATCTTCTCCAAGATTTTGTTGGACAATAAGTTAGTGTTGGAAAGTTTTGAAAGCATTTTCTTCATGCTAGCTCATGAAGTATTTGTTTGATGAAAGGAGTGACTTCCTCTTATACACGTGCATTTGGTGAAAGTTGCCGCCGTGAATTTGAGAAAGTTAGTTTTACTTCCTCTGGAATCATCGCAAGTCAGTCATGCACATGTGCGAAGTATTCTGTGATCTGGAGACTTGCAACCTTCATTCCATATGTGTCCCGAGCACACCAAGCCACTGATTGATTTGTTCAAGGAGGAGAAGTTCCTTCATAAGAGCTAATCATATGACTTATGCAAGGACTTCGTTATCCACGGTGATGGTTCCCAACCAGAACTCGGTAGTGTTTTATTGTAAGACTACCACGTGGTCATGCTTGTCTAGGACATCGTGTTCACATGTGTGTAGCAGAACCAGCTCATGTTTTGGAGTTTGCTATTGTAGTTCATTTCCCGAGAATCTCGCAACGTCATCTCGTCGATTTGTGTTGCAAACTTTCATTTTACTTTCTAGGCTCGATGAGTCTGGAATATCCTGACACCAACCAGATCTGAATCTCAGGCAGATGTGATGGTTGGAACATTTCCCAAGAACTATAATATTGGTCCCTCGATAACCGGTGAAGTGGATGTCGTGGCCAGCACCACCCAGCCAAAAGACCTATTATTGTAGTATCTTGATTGAAGAAGTTGGCCACCTTCCCATAAGGACTTCGTAGGATTTACTCCCTAGTTGTGCCTTATGATTTTTGTGCTCCCGAAGTCCGACCTTTTACTTGATGTTCTAGTTATCAACCCATATCTATAAATGGGTTGTGCTAGCACATCAAGGAGAACATTAGAAGCGGAGTGCTAAATGTCTCTCGGTCGATCATCCAGATTTTGTCCCCTTGGCCCGCCAAGGTGAAATCTGAGAAGGTGTTATCCTCCTTTGCATTTGCATCTTCTGCCGGCATTCATCATGGTAGTATGTTGTGTTGCCAGGGTCCTTGACACGGATATTGGTAAAACCTTGATGGATATGGAAATGCTCAAGTTCTTGAGAGCACGCGCAAGTGCTAGGTTTTATCGTTGGCATTAATTGCATAGTGCTCTCAGTTTTCTCGGTTATGCTATAACTTTCCAAACAGTGGACTCACTCTCCTCTGTTGAGCTTCTCCCCAGTTACTAAAATCATCCCTTGTGTTGTTTTCAACAAGGTAATCCACATCATCCATGTCAATCCAGGTATGCCATTCTACCCAACCCCTCCAAGCGATCGCTCGAGAATTGCCTTAGACTGGTATAAAGAGTTTCAATGATCTTCGAATCAAAGGTAATTCTTTTTGCCACTTAAGGGGATATTTCTACCAGTCACCTTCCCTAAAGTGCATCGTTATGGTATCATGGCAACTCAACTGCTCGCTACATTGACAACCGTTCACCACCCTCTTAAATGTGGAATTGTTGTCTACCTAGTGGACCTTCGCCATCCATTCCACTCCATCCCTTCGGATGAATGCTTCGTATCTCAGCTCGAGAGATGTTCTTACCTCTCACTCCATGAGTTGATCTTGAATACTCGATCTTCAAGGAGATCGTCTTTTGTAGAGTCTCCTTCTGTCGTCATCGTGTTGGATGAAGACCTTGCAAGCAAAGACGTCAAGATTGTTTCGAGTCAAAAGATCAACACCTCAAGAAGACAGTTGGATCTTGGAGCTCATGCTATTAGTTTGTGTCCCCTTTGTCTTCTTACCTCACGCCTTGAATCTCGGGGCGAGATTCTTGTTTAGTGGGGGTGAGTTGTCACAGCCCTAGAGTTTGTTTGCAAGTAGTCGCATAATCATCCATGCATCATGTCGAAATTTATTGGAAACTTGAAATGGGGATGCTTAAACCCTAGCACCAAATGATTTCAACTAGGGTCAAAATAAAATCTTTTTCATTGAACTCAAAATGCCCTCTAAAAATGTTCAACATTTCTGGTTTGAGGTGAAAGCATCTAGCAAAAATGGTTTATATTTTTGCAGGACATATTGGGCTCTGAATTAAGTCATACCCTATTTGCATTTGGGCATTTAAATGCTATAAAATATTTTAAATGCTCAAATAAACATAAACAAAATGTTTACTGTTAGATATATTCTAAACAGTAGCCATGATTAGTTTCATGATTTTTGGATCTGTTTAAGTATTTTTAATAAAGCCACACAGTTACAGAATAATAGAATACAGTAATTAAAATAGAAAATAGAGAGAGAGAGAAGGTTTACCTGGCGCTCCTGGCAGCCCAGCTGGCCCAGCACTGTAGCTAGGCCCAGCCCACCCCACCGCGCGTCGTCTTCCTCGCGCCTACTGGCGTTGCGCGTGGCACGCGCACATCCGAGCCGCGGCCACCTCCTGCTAGCCACGCAGCTGCTCCCCCTCGCCTTGGACGACACCACACCACCCCGCAGAACCCCCTCGACCCCCCTCACTCTCTGGTTCTCTCTCCCCCTCGCTCCTCTGCTTTCTCTCCCCATGGCCGAGCATGCCCACCCGCCGCCGATGTGCACCACCGCGGCCACGACCATCCCCGAGCCGCTCCGAGCTATCCTCGAGCTCCGCCACCTCGTTCCCTACCTCCTC
Organism: Triticum dicoccoides; assembly: GCF_002162155.2. NCBI lineage: Eukaryota > Viridiplantae > Streptophyta > Magnoliopsida > Poales > Poaceae > Triticum > Triticum dicoccoides. Next base: position 131,922,230 of record NC_041391.1, read on the forward strand.
ACCCGGACGCGCTGCCGCCCGCACTCGTCGCCGGTGATGCTCCGGTGACCATTTGGTCCCGGGCATGCGCCAACGCGCTCCCCGCATCGCGTAGAGCCTCTGTGGCACCTCGCCGCGCTCGTTTGCGCACCACAGCCCCATCCCCATTTGCACCCGAGCTTCGGCCGCCGCCGAGCTCGTCGCCGGCACCACTCCGGCCACTCCCCGGCCGCGCCACCACCACAGTTGGATGTGGACGAGCGTCCGCATCCCGTAGCTGTGCTTCGCGCGTCGAACGGTGCCCCGTGGGCAAATCCCGCAGCACACTGCCGCGTCTGGCCTCGCCGGCGGCTAATCGCCGGAAGGTTTGACCCACTGACCCAGTTTGACCTCGTGTGGGCCCAGTTTGACCCCCCCTGGTTCAATGACAGGTGGGGCCAGCCCTGCTAATTAACTTGGATTAGTACTAATTAAACATTAGTTAGTCTAATCACACTGACACGCGGGACCCACTGGTCAGGTTTGACCTGGACCGGCCCGTTGACCTGCTGACATCACAGTGACGCAGAGCTGACGCAATAAGTCATTTTCTGGATTTAATTACATTCAGGAAATTCCAGAAAATGTTTAAAACTTCTAAAATTCATATAAAATCAACCGTAACTCCAAATGAGATAAATTATATATGAAAAATGATCAGAAAAATCCAATCTATCCATATGTACCATTTTCATGCATGTTAGAACAACTTATGACTACTGTTTAGTACAAATCATATAAATGGCATTTAAAACTTCACATATGGAGTTTGGATTTGAATTTTGGATTCAGACCAACTTCATTTAACTTGTTGCTAGTTGCATTAGCTCAAACCACAGCATATTGCCATGTCATGATCATGCATCATATTGTGCATTGCATTGATTGTGTTCTTCCTTGTTTGCCGGTATTTGTCCCCTCTCGGTAGACGATGTTCAGACGATGTGATCGATGACACCGATGAAGAACTATACTATCTTCAGAAGTGCCAGGCAAGCAAAACCCCCCTTGTTCATTCCGATAAAAATCCCACTCTCTCGCTCCTGCTCTCTTTTACTGCATTAGGACAACAACGATACAACTGTTATTTGCTGCGGTAGTTGAACCCCTTTATCCTCTGCATGACCTGTCATTGCCACAGTAAATAGATGAAACCCGCTAGCATGAGTAGGAGTTGTTTGAGCCCTGATGTGCCTACTCATTCATGCTTGTTTGTCATGCCTGCTATTGCTTAGAGTTGTGTCAGGTCTGATTCATCGGGGATGAATCGGAGGTGTGTGAACATGTCCTACTGTTGAGAGCTAAGTGTGTGAACACGATTTGGTAAAGGTAGCGGTGAGAGGCCATGTAGGAGTACATGGTGGGTTGTCTCATTGCGGCTGTCCTCAGGAACTGAGTTCTGTGTTTGTGATCCATGATCAGCTACTACCACGCATTGGGATGCTTAAGTGCCCCTCTCGGCTTATTAATCAACTTGATCTTTGTCCAGGAGTTGCAACTAGTTTCTGGTGTTTGTAGGTAGTGTTAGTAGTCTACCAAGTGGCACCCGGTACAGGTGGGCTTGGGACAGACTAGGCACAGTGGCCTGGTGTACCAAGTGGCACCCGGATGGTGGGCTTGGGAACCCTGCACACATCGTTTGGGGCCGTGAGCGACACCCCGGCTGGATCTCCTTGCGGATGGAACCCGAATAGGCGATAAACCTGGACGAGAGACTTGTGTGGTTAGTCAGGTCGTGGCCGACACCCTCGCTGGGCTTCTGCTTGAAGGTTGCTGAGTACATGTCGTGTAAACGGCGGTAAGTGGTGAGAGCGTGTGTGAAGAAGTACACCCCTGCAGGGTTAACATTATCTATTCGAATAGCCGTGTCCGCGGTAAAGGACTTCTGGGTTGCCTGTACAGTTCATAGACAAGTGAAAGGGGATACTCTAAAATACGCAAGATAAGCGTGAGTGCTATGGATGGCGTTCTCGTAGGGAGACGGGAGCGGATCCATAGTGGTGCATTGATATGGTGAATATGTGGACTCGTGTGCACCACCTCAACAGAGTTACTTGCAGTCATAGTTCAGGGTAGCCACCGAGTCAAAGCTGGCTTGCTGCAGTTAAACTCCACCACCCCCTTTGTTGATAATGATGCATATGTAGTTAGTTCTGATGTAAGTCTTGCTGGGTACATTTGTACTCACGTTTCTTAATTTATGTTTTTGCAGAGAGACTTCAGTCTCGCTAGTAGTTCCCCGTGGACTTCGACGTTTAGCTTGTTACCTCAGCTACGATCTTGTGCCCTCGGCAGGATCTGGTATATAGTCAGGCTTCTCAGCCTTTTTCTTTTGTAGATGTCTATACTCAGACATGATAAGCTTCCGCTTGTGCTTGACTTGTTTGCTCTGAATGTTGGGTCATGAGACCCATGATTGTAATATCTCGCTCCTCGGAGCCTATTGAATAAAATACTTGAGTCGTAGAGTCATGTTGTGATGCCATGTGGTATTTGCACATATCGAGCATATTGTGTGTATGTTATTGAAATGCTTGGTATGTGTGGGATCTGGCTATCTAGTTGTTTATCCTTAGTAGCCTCTCTTACTGGGAAATGTCTCCTAGTGTTTCCACTGAGCCATGGTAGCTTGCTACTGCTCCGGAACACTTAGGCTGGCCGGCATGTGACCTTCTTCGTTCCTGTGTCTGTCCCCTCGGGGAAATGTCACGCGATGAATTCCGGAGTCCTGTTAGCCCGCTACAGCCTGGTTCACCGGAGTCCTGCTAGCCCAGTGCTACAGCCTGGATTCAGTCGCTGATGACCGACACGTTTGTTGTTGGGTCATGTATGCTTGTCCCTGTAAGTTAGTGCCACTTTGGGGTTCACGACTAGCCATGTCAGCCCGGGTTCTTTGTCATATGGATGCTAGCGGCACTATCATATACGTGAGCCAAAAGGCGCAAATGGTCCCAGGCCAGGTAAGGTGGCACCCGTGGGAATACCGTGCGTGAGGACGCAAAGTGATATGATGTGTTACATGCTAGATCGGTGTGACTTAGGATCGGGGTACTGACAGTGAGGGTTATCGGCACATGTCGTGGGGCGCCCACGCGATCCGTAGATCGATCTTGTTTGCCTTGCCTTGTCATCCAATATGTCTCGCAGGTCTGGCGCATTTCCCCGTGCCTTGGTATTTTTTGAGCGACGTCGGGGTGCGGCTTGAGTGGATGGCCGAGAGGCCTCTCTGTCACGGCCACGAGGTGGCCGGTCGGTCGCGTCGTGCGCTGGTGATATAGGTTTGGGTGCTTCCTCCTCTAATTGGGGTAGCAGCCTGTGATTTCGGTAGCTCTTGGAGGGGCGTTCGAGTTTGTACTCTTCGGCTGCAAGGACTTCAGTCCATCTGTCGGCTAGCAAGTCTTGGTCAGCTCTAAGCTGCTGCTATTTTTTCTTCAGGCTGCTCGATGTGGCCATAAGCCTGCATTTGAAACGCTCTTGTTCGACAGGATCCTCAGGCACAACGAATTCATCGTCGTCGAGGCTTGCCTCGTCTTCGGAGGGAGGCATGTAATTATCGTCCTCTACCTCTCTGTATGCCGCTCTCTCATGAGGGTTGGCTTCTCCATCCTCCTGTGTTGAATCCTGCTAGAGGGGGTTGTCTTCGGCACTGTCCAGGGTGTTATTATCTCCCGTGCCGGAATCGTTGTTTTTGCTTTGGCGGGATTTAGAGCGGCGCTGCTGACGCCGGCGCTTAGGCTGCTTCTTGGAGGGGTCATCCTCCGTTGTTCCATCGCCACTCCCTTCTTTTGGGGTGTCCACCATGTATATGTTGTATTACGAGGTGGCCTTCCAGTGCCCAATATGCGCCGGTTCTTGGTCGTCTCCTGCATTGGCGTCCATACCGTCGATGTCTTCAGAGTCAAAGTCGAGCATGTCGGTTAAATCATCGACAGTGGCTACGAAGTGGGTGGTGGGTGGGCTTTGAATTTCTTCGTCGTCCGCATCCCAACCTTGCTGACCATAGTCCGGCTAGGGCTCTCCTGATAAAGAGAGAGACTTTAGTGAATTCAGAATGTTGCCGAAGGGCGAGTGCTGAAAGATGTCCGCGGCGGTGAACTCCATGATCGGCGCCCAATTGGGTTCGATCGGCAGGGGCGCGGAAGGTTCGGAGTCCGGAAAGGAGTCCGGCGCCTTGGAGTCGCGAGCTTCACAAAGGACAATGCTGGTGTTCGACTCGATCGCCGTAGAGATTGCAGCCCCCGAGTCGGTGTCTAGCCACCCATCCTCGGTTGGCGCAGTCGGCTCTGAGCTAAGGGTCGGAATGGATACTGGGGCGGCCTCCTGGGCACTGTTCGGCGGCAGAGCTAGATCATGCCCATCGTGACAGTGCGGCGCGCTCGGCTGTGGCTCGAGCCCATCGAAGATCAAGTCTCCGCGGATGTCAGTCGTGTAGCTCAAACTTCCAAAACTGACCTGATGGACAGGGGCGTAGCTTTCGATCTGCTCCAGATGGCCAAGCGAATTGGCCCACAGTGCAAAGCTGCCGAATACGAAGATCTGTCCGGGGAGAAAAGTCTCACCCTGGACTGCATCATTGTTGATGATCGGAGGAGCCATCGGGCCTAAAGATAACGACACAGAGGAACTCTCAATGAAAGTACCAATGTCGGTGTCAAAACCAGCGGATCTCGGGTAGGGGGTCCCGAACTGTGCATCTAGGCGGATGGTAACAGGAGACAAGGGACACGATGTTTTTACCCAGGTTCGGGCCCTCTCGATGGAGGTAAAACCCTACTCCTGCTTGATTAATATTGATGATATGGGTAGTACAAGAGTAGATCTACCACGAGATCAGAGAGGCTAAACCCTAGAAGCTAGCCTATGGTATGATTGTTGTTCGTCCTACGGACTAAAACCCTCCGGTTTATATAGACACCGGAGAGGGCTAGGGTTACACAGAGTCGGTTACAACGCGAGGAGATCTACATATCCGCATCGCCAAGCTTGCCTTCCACGCCAAGGAAAGTCCCATCCGGACACAGGAGGAAGTCTTCAATCTTGTATCTTCATAGTCCAGGAGTCCGGCCAAAGGTTATAGTCCGGTCATCCGGACACCCCCTAATCCAGGACTCCCTTAGTATCACTAGCAACTGACACAACTGAAGACCTTTGTGCCCTTGGCACTTGATGAAAAGCGTCAGTGGTTGGTCTGTCACTCCTTTCTTCAAGATCTTCCTGGAGTCTCTCCACAGTAGATTGGATCTATCTGACCTTCACATATAGATCATGGAATTTTGTCTCAATGATCCTCTCAAGACTCTCATGATTCTGAGTCAGGGTGGCCAATCCCTTCTCAATCCTCACAGTAGCCTCAAGAAGATAACTGCGTTGATCTTGCTTGGTCTTGAGCATCACCTGTGACGCATCTGGGGCACTATCTGGTTTTGCTACTTTTGCAGCCTTTGCTTTCTCTCTCTTCTCCTGGGCTTCTGCACATGTTGGATGGGATTCATCCATGACAACCTCATTGTCCTCAAATTATGGCCTCAGAGGAATATGCCCTTTGTCAAGAAGATATGTCCCCGTCCCCATCTTGGAGTTGATAAGCATCTGAATGTGAGGGGCATATCCACATGATCTCTTCTGATTAGTACATTTCTCTTCACTGTTTCAATAATGAGACTCATTACCTTGAACTTCTGTGCCACATCAAACAAGTGAAGCAAGATCATCGAATGGCCACGAATCATCCTATGATCTCCTGACTTGGGCAACAAAGTGTGCCTCAAAATGGTGTTCATGGTGTTCAAGCCGGAGAGAAGATAGTAGATTGATCCAAATTGTGAGTCTCCAAGGCTTTATCAGGAATCTCCTTGTACATATTTGCCATTGAGTTGTGGTCCTTCCTGGGCTTGGCATACACATCTATATCACTGTCATCCTCATCACGGCATTGATCAACTTGGACCACTCAGAAATTGTTGACTGATACCTGGTTCCTTCTGTCATCCAGACAATCTTGCCATCTGGGTAGAAATGAGCACTGGAGTAGAATTGCATTATCATCTCATCATTCCACTTTGTCAATTTCTGGCCAACAAACTTGTGAACTTCATTCATCCTGAAGCTCTCATGCACACCTGGGAAGTAATCCTCATTGTCATCAATGTAAGTCCAATCCACCCATCTCATGTCACACACTATGAGTTTCTTGTCCAACAACATTGTTTGATAGAAGTCCTATTGTTCATTGGTGTGTAAATGATAATCAACAACAGTCCTTCTCCTGATGACATAAGGATCAGACTATCTCCACAATCTCATCCCTACATCCTTTCTGTCCTTCATGTTCTCAGCAATGGGATGATCATCACTATGATCAGGAATCTTTGGCTTTAACTTTCTGAGCACTTGTTGCTCATCTTCCTCTTGAACTTCTGGCACTGGGGCCTTGTTCTTCTCAGCAGCAAGGATGTTTCTGGTGGATCTCTTGGGTGCAGAGGGTTTTGAAGCTTGAGCAGCTGGCTTGGGCTTAGATGGAGTAGCCACATACCTTATGGCATCCCCCATGAGCTTTTGAGTCTCTGTAGGAGGTGCAACTGTCTCTTCCTCCTCCTCTTCTTCAGGATCTCTAACCATGGAAGGCTTGCCAATGACTCTGGCCATAGTCTTCTTGACACTCTCCTTCCTATTGTTTCCTCCAGCAGCATCTTCCTCTCTTGGTTCAAGAGTGAACTCCATAGTTTCCTGAGTGGAGGATCTGGCTTTAGACATTGGCTACCTCTTGGCATGAGCTTTCACTTTCATACTAGGCATGCTGGCAGCAGCAGCAGCAGCATACTCCTTCTTGAGAACTTTATTCTTTGAGGTCACCTCCTCCTCAACAACAAAGTCCTCATCCTCTGAATCTAAGGTTCTCTTCTTATTTTGCCTAGTAGAAACCTTAGGAAAGTTGCTTGGAGTTCTTCTGCTTCCATCATCAAAGCTGCTATTGGAGGGACTAGTGCCCTCACTGAGATTCGCCTGCTCCTCTAACATGTTCTGACTGTCACTGCCCTCGGACATCTCTGAAATTGACCCTCTGAATAGATAGGTATAGGTAGAGTGGATGAGCATCACAAAGCACAACTATTTTTGCAAAAATATGAGTTAAAAACTTAACTTTAGTTTTCTGCAGAAAGCATTTTGGAGCTACAGATATGACTAACTCGGTGACACTGAAGCAGTAGCAGAGTCTAAACATGCGATTTTGGTCAGACCGAAATGCAGTTTGGTGACTCTGAGATGCTAGGGTTGCACAGAGTGAGTGATTTTGGTCATACCGACTCGTACGCTTCGGTCAGACCGAGATGTACTTGTGCAATGGCCTGCGCCGAATCGGTGAGACTGAGATCCTCAGACCGGTCGGTCCGAGATGAATTCGGCGGAAACCTAACCCTAAGTTTTTGCATCAAATCTAATCTAATGGAACTTTTTTGTGGATAGATTAATCTCACACGAGGAAAGAATATTGGCAACAATCTCTGTGCAAGTATCGGAAAAAGGAACGCACAAAGATGTCGAGTTCGTACCCTAACTTGGCGATGAACTCGCTATGGCGACAACAGTAGTTAGATTCCCGTTGACAGTGACGGAGATCAGCAGCATGAGGGTGCTGGAGACAACATAGACGATCCGGAGACCAAGGGGGCAGTAGAGCTGGGAGACGCGGACGATGAGTTTGGAGTAATTTCCAAAATTTCAACCCGTGGATATATATATACCCAGTCCCTGTTAGTGTGACCGAGTGGAACGACTCGGTGGCACTAGGATGCAAAACTGCGAGCAGTTACTGCAACTCGGTGGCACCAGGATGCAAAACTGAGAGAAGTTACTGCAACTCGGTGTGATCGAAATGTACAAATCGGTTGCACTGAGGTGAAAACCTCGATCAACTTAATGAATTTGATGAGACCAAATATGGTGAATCAGTCGGACCGAGATGCATTAAGAGGTTTTGGAAGTTTAAGCCCTTGACGGATCAGTGGCACCGAGTGCTCCTCACCCGGAGGGTCTGAATACGACTTGTTCAAGCTTTGTGATGTAGCATGAATAGAGTTTGAGACCAGAAAAGCATAGATAGTTAGAGGGAGTACTTAGGCATTCTTGTCCATCCATTTGGCAAAAAGAAAAACCAAACAATCAAAACAACAAATGGATGTCCTCGAATGGAGAAAATTATGCAACCAACATGCTCACACAATAAGATAGCAAAAGAAATATATGGAAAAGCATGCACAAACACTCTAGCATCTATCAAGCAATTGGCGATGACTAGGTCATCTATATATGAGTATATTGACTTAGGATCCAAATGAGAACATTTCACCATAGGTCATACTCATCGTTTAAGCACAAGTGTGGTTACCACTTTTACATAAAGCATGGTTGTGTTCACACCATTAGAGTTGCTTTAGCTCAATTCTTAGAGTAAATCTCCCCCTAGATGTGATATCCCCCCTTAGAGGGATGAACTAACCTTCAGTTTCGTTGATGATGACTTCATGTATGTGTTGAAAATGTGGATGCTCAATGTTGATATAGATCATTTGAAGCAATTCATTGGAGTGAGTTGCACTTTCAATACCTACATGGGTTAGTTCCACAAGCACCAAACAAGGATATCCATAGACATAGAGTGATGTACACATATGATGATGTCCATGTAAGCATTTGCTTACCTTGTCCCTTGACTTATTAACCAGAGGGTTTTTGACTCCTTGCCAAAATGAATATGAGCGAAGTATGTTGGCGGAGTCACCCTCAAGAACTCTGTAGTTCTTCTTCTTTGGGATCCACATCAACTTGATGGGAATCCTTGGAGTTGTAGTCATACTTGATGAAGTAGAACTTGATGTAGTCTTGGGAACCCACTTGACCAAAGCCTTAGGATCTTCTTTAAATGCATCAATCTCCTCTTGAAGCTTGTCCTTGCATTTTAGCTCATGGTCTTGTGGTGGAAGATCATCTTGAGCTTGTGTTCCCTTGAAAGAGGTATGGTCATACTTCTCTTGTTGAGGAACAAACTTTGTCTTGGGGTATTGATCTTCTTCCCACTCAACTCCATTGGCATTGAACTTTCGTTCAAAACCAACACCTTGATTCTTCCGGTGCCTTCCTTGCTTACGTACAATTTCCTCAAATTTCTTACTTCCGGCAAGGCTCTTGTAAACACCTTTCTCTATAATTCCCTTCAATAAACTATTTTCTTTCTCAAGTGTAACTTGGCTAAGAGAATTATTAGTGGAATCAAGATAACTACTAGAAGCAACAATATTGGATTTAGCATGATTATTGTTACTACTGAGAAGAATATTTCTTGCTCTTGTTTCTAGAATTTACTTGTGGCATGTAAGTAGACAAGAGTAAACGCTTGGCAATGTAAGAAGAACTTTTCTTTCAAAGATAATCATTGATTGCTTTTAAGAACCCATGCTCTTGCTCTAAATTGAGCTTTTCAAAGCGTAGCTTCTCATGAGTCTTTAACAGCTCTCGGAGATCCTCTAAAGTAGTTTCATGAGCTAAATTAAGAGTGTTTACTTCTTTATTTAGACGCTCAATCTCCTTCTTATCATTGTCATTCATTTCATCTTGATTAGCATGGTTAATAGAAATTTCATCATAGTTTTCATCACTAGTATTGTCAACAAGTAAATATATATCACCTAGCAAATCATCTTCATCACTATTGAAATCAATATACTCGGGGTGTGATACCTTAGGGCCTTTAGCCATGAAGAATTTTCCAATTGCTTCATTTGGTGAGTCAGATATGTCGTAGGAGTTTGATGATAGAAGTGCATGACCGGAAACACCTTCAACTTGAGTATATTCGGAGTCAGAGTGATAACTTCTCTCGGAGTAGTTTTTGGAGTCGGAACCAGATACCCATTCACCAACATGAGCTTGATGTCTTCGTCTTGTGTAGCTCCTTGATGACTTGTCCTTCCTTTCCAAATCCTTGCTTCTATGAGAGGGTCTTCATTCATAACGATCATCTCTACTCCTTCTTTCTCTTGGTGGTGATTCATCGCTTTTACTTATCCTTTTAGTTGAGTCTTCTCTTCTTTTGTAGGAGCCATACACTCGTTGGAGTAGTGTCCGAATCTTCCATAATTGTGCAATTGCGATCACGACTAGAAGATCTTTTGTCATTGTAGGACCTTGAATTGGAGCTTCTCTCTTTGCTTCTACTCTTGTAGAACTTGTTGAAGTTCTTCACCATGAAGCTCGATTCTTCATTAAAGACTTGTTTCTCACTTGATGTGGTAGGAGCGTCACATGAAGCTTTATAAGCACCACTAGACTTGTTCTGAAGCTCTTCCTTATCCTTGAGTGACATCTCATGAGCAACAATTCTCCCAATAACTTTCGTTGGCTTGAGATCTTTGTAATTGGGCATCATTTGGATCAAGGTGCACACGGTATCATATTTTCCATCCAAGGCTCTTTGGATTTTCTTGATGATGAATTTTTTGGTCATCTCTTCGCTTCCTAAGCTAGCAATCTCATTTGTGATGAGACCAAGCCTAGAGTACATTTCAGCGACTCCTTCACCATCCTTCATTCTCAACTTGTCAAGTTGACTTCGAAGCACATCCAATTTGGGTTCCTTGACGGACTCGATACCTTCGTGCATATCAACCAATGTATCCAAAATTTCCTTTGCATTCTCAAGACGGCTGATTTTGTTGAATTCTTTAGGGAACAATCCGTTGAATAGGATATTGCAATTTTTTGCATTGTATTGCAAAATCTTCAATTCTTTTGCAGTCGCTTCATGATTTGGTTCTCTTCCATCCTTGAAGTATTCACCTTGCAAACCAATACACACAATATCCCAAACGGTGAGGTTATGACCAAGAATATGCATTTTCATCTTATGCTTCCAACTAGCAAAATTAGTACCATCAAAGTATGGACCTTTACGGTGGTAATTTTCCTTGCTACACTCCATACTCTCCTAGGTTGTGAAACCAAGGCTATGATCACCAAAAGCTATGGAAATCAAGGCAAATGGAGAACAAAGCTCTGATACCACTTGTAGGATCGAAAGTAGGTCTAGAGGGGTGATTAGACTACTTGACCAAATAAAAATCTAACCTTTTCCCAATTTTAAGTCTTGGCAGATTTTAGTAACTTAGCACAAGTCAAGCAATCAACCTACACATGCAATTCTAAGAGTGTAGTCGCAGAAAGTAAAACATTGCATATGAAGGTAAAGGGAAGGGTTTGGAGAAGGAAAACACAATATAGACACAAAGATTATTGGTGTGGTTCCGATAGGTGGTGCTATCGTACATCCACGTTGATGGAGACTTCAACCCATGAAGGGTAATGGCTGCGTGAGTCCACGGAGGGCTCCACCCATGAAGGGTCAATGAAGAAGCAACCTTGTCTATCCCACCATGGCCATCGCCCATGAAGGACTTGCCTCACTTGGGTAGATCTTCACGAAGTAGGTGATCTCCTTGCCCTTATGAACTCCTTGGTTCAACTCCATAATCTTGACAGAGGCTCCTAAATGACACCTAACCAATCTAGGAGACACCACTCTCTAAAAGGTAATAGATGGTGTGTTGATGATGAACTCCTTGCTCTTGTGCTTAAAATGATAGTCTCCCCAACACTGAACTCTCTCTCACAAATTTGGCTTTGGTGGAAAGATGATTTGAGTGGAAAGCAACTTGGCAAAGGCTAGAGATCAAGATTCTTGTGGTTGGATTGGAATTTCTTGGTCCCAACACATGAGTCACTACTACAAAAAGTGCTGTTAGTGGCGCACCTGTTTTCGCTACTAATGGCGCACTACAGGTGCGCCACTAGCACCACGCCATTAGATTATTTTCAAAAAAAATTAAATTTAAAAAAAAAAATATTTTTTTTTCGTTTTTTTCTTAATCTCATTTCACTATGGCCTAATCTCGGGTCAATATGCTTAATCTCAGGTCAAATCGCACTCCATGGTCAAACTTCCCAAAAGGTCACCCATCCTCACACTACTCTAGCCCAAGCACGCTTAACTTCAGAGTTCTATCCAACCCCAGCAACAGCTCACTTCACAAGCACTTATTGATATATCTAGCATATCAATCCTATTATACCTTCTTGATGTCTAGGACTTTTTCATGTTCATGACTATGATGAAATTTTGAAAAATATTTCAAACTTCCCGGTCATATTACGTATCATTTTTTGAAAAAAAATTCAAAAAAAATTTCAAAACCAATTTTTTTCTGTTACTAGTGGTGCACCACATCCACGGTGCGCCACTAGTAAGTTTGAATTTTTTTGAATTTTTTTGCCTCTAGATCTTGAAAGCCCCGTAACTTTTTTTCTGTTAGGTTTTTGGGGATTTTAAAAATGTTTAACGGGGTTCGTATGCAAAAGTTATGCCCATTTTACAAATTTCCAGAGAGATTTTGCAAATAAAGTCGAAATTCATATTTGTAAATTTTCCCAACAACTAGACCACATATCACATGGGAAACTTATTTTTTGACATTTCCATCATTTTCTTTTATTTTTTTAAACTGAAAAGGCGATCCACGGGGGGGTGCATTCGGGAACTTTTGGGCCATGTTAGTAATGGCGCACCGTGGGGTGGTGCGCCATTGATAGTCAAACTACTAATGGCGCACCACACCCACTGTCCACAGGTGCGCCATTACTAACAATTTTTTTTATTTTATTTTTCAAAACTACTAATGGCGCACGGTGGGTATGGTGCGCCATTACTATGTCAACATAGTAATGGCGCACCACACCCGTCATGCGCCATTAGTAGTTTTGAAAAAATTAAAGAATTTTTTTTACTAATGGCGCACCGTGGGATGTGCTGTGCCATTAGTATTTGCACACTAATGGCGCGCCAACACATGGTGCGCCATTAGTATTTAGTAATGGCGCACCACACGTACAGTGCGCGATTAGTGTCCATCCCATCTATAGCCCTTTTCCTAGTAGTGAGTAGGTGGTTCTTTCTCAGAAAATGAGTAGTGGAAGTGTAGGCACCTTCTGATTGCTCTCTCTGAAATGGATAAGGGGGTGGAGGGGTATATATAGCCTCCACACAAAATCCAACCTTTACACACATTTGACCCAACTCGGTGAGACCCAATAGAAGAACTCGGTGAGACCGATTCAGTTCAAAATGTGAATGTTAGGAATCTCCGTGGTACCAACATGATCAACTCGGTGGAGACCGATGTGCTAGGGCTAGGGCAAAACCTCATCTTGGTGAGACCAGTCGCATGACCTCGGTGAGACCGATTTCAGCAATGAGCAAACAGAGACTTGGTCAAGCAAACTCAGTGCACTACAAAAAAAGACACATCCGTGACATTTTGGGCCGAACGAAAAAAAATTGTCATACATATGACACTTCTATGATGATAATTGTGACAAAACCTGGTATCATCATAGATGTGGTGGGATCCTACTTATATGACAAAAAATCATGACAGAAAATGGGCTTTTCGTCCTGGGCAGGCCGGAGACGCAGCTGCATGACATTCTTTGGGCCGTCCATGAAGGAAGAAACCATGGTAGAAGCGAGGGCGAGGAAAATTTCGGGGAGTTCCCGGTTACGGTGGGTGGTCGGGGGCCGAGTGATGAGCGTTTCTCTCGTACACGTACGCGCGTGTGTGCGAGGCGTTGGCTCTAACTGAACCCGAGCGAGGCGTTGGGCTCTAATTGAACCCAAGCGATTACACTGCAGGCTATGCGTTACTGAACCCGAGCGATCAATTCCTTCGCTACTGCTGCTAACTGAAGTCGATCGATGCTGCCTCTCTGGATGAACAGTGAGCGTTG
>NC_041391.1:131936547-131965247 GCF_002162155.2 Triticum dicoccoides
GATGAACATGACGCCGATCGATCGAGCCGGTTGGGGATGGATGAACAGGACCCCGTGGAGGGCTGGATGAACAGGACGACCCCGTGGAGGGCTGGATGAACAGTAGACGGTGGAGGGGTGGATGAACAGTATCCCGTGGAGGGGTGGTTGAACAGGAGCCCGTGGAGAGGGGTGGTTGAACAGTAGCCGGTGGAGTAGCGCGCGGTAGAGGCTGGATGAACAGGAGCCCGTGGATGAACTGTCGCAGGTGGAGGCTGGAGGAGGTCGACGGTGGATGAACAGTAGCCCGTGGAGGCTGGAGGAGGTCGACGGTGGAGATGAACAATATCTTGTGGAGTCCCGTTTTGCAATACGCCACACCCCTCCCAATGAACAGGACCCCCATTTTGACCGTAGCACTCCAACACAAGCCTGTTTCGTCCGTTTTGCGGTACGCCACACCCCTCTCGATCAACAGGACCCCCGTTTCGACCGTAGGAGGTCTGTTTCCTCCGTTTTGCAGTACGCCACACCCCTCCCAATCAACAAGACCCTCGTTTCGAACGTGGCCGGTCGAACACAAGGTTGTTTCCTCTGTTCTGCAGTATGCCAGGCCTCGTTTCCATCGCCCTGTTCCGTCCTAGCCCTCCCGATGAACACGACCATGCATTCCGTTCCGACCCTGTCGATTGGATCCCCATGAACACGACGACGCTGTTTCTCTGTTCTAACCCAGCCATGTACACGAGCCCTGGCCGTACGTATGCGCGAGTAGGCGTTCGAGACCCCGCCCGTATGTACACATACGTGGCCGTATTTCTTTTCTTGCACCCTGGCCGCTGTACGTACGTGTACATGCTATGTGCGCGCCTCTACTACGACACGTGCGCGCGTCTACTACGACACATGCGCGCCTCTACATCGACCAGTATATATGTACGTACACGTTCGCGACCAGAATGACAACGCTACGTACGCTTCAACCAGGTAGGTCCTGACTGTCAGGCACTTCCTTGCGTGCGAAGATGTAGCTGGTGGGTCCCAACAGTCAGGAGGGCGAATCATTTTTTCCCGGACGCACTTCCTTGCGTGCGAAGGTGTGGCTGGTGGGTCCCAGCAGTCAAGGGGCGAATCGTTTTTTCGGACGCACTTCCTTGCGTGCGAACATGTAGCTGGTGGGTCCCAGCAGTCAGGGGGGCAAATCGTTTTTTTCGGACGCACTTCCTTGTGTGCGAAGATGTAGCTGGTGGGTCCCAGTAGTGAGGGGGAAACGTTTTTTCGCAAAATACAGTGGCCCGTCCGGTGGGTCCCAGCTGTCAGGTGAAGGAATCATTATTTTTCGCGTAATAAGGAGGAACTTCCTTGCTGCGGCCGTGGACCCAGCTGTCAGCCTCTCCACGTACAGTCCACGTCCAATGGAAGTCGTTCCTTGACCACATTGACCACGCCGTGCCGAGAGCACCACGGCGGTGGACGATGGCGAGGCCTAGGAAGGGGACAATGGGGAGCCGAGGAAGACGCGGCAGTGGAAGCCCGCGCGGAGAGGAGTACGAGGGTTCACTGGTTCGACTACGGTGTGAGGCTGCCGTCGCCGTAGGGCCTGGCTAGCGGTGGGAATAGTAGGGGCGGTGAGGCCTCCGTGGCAGCATAGCCGACCACGGGAGGCAGGAGCATGCGGCACGACCGGCGCTGCTTTGGGCGGCTGGAGCAAGAAGACCAGAGGTTGAAGAAGCACTACGGCCGTTGGATAGACATCGTATGGTCACTGGAGCTAGAATCGTGCATATTGACTAAGTTGACAAAGCCCTCCATCCCCGTCAACTTAGTAGGCCCACAAGTCAGCCTGCCACTATACTGGGTCCCAGCTAACAGGGGGAGTATTCATTTTTTGTGCGTAATAAGGAGGCACTTCCTTGCGTGCAAATATATAGCTGGTGGGTCCGAGCTATCAGCGGCAGTAACGTTTTTTTCACGAAATACAGAGGCCCTTTCGGTGGGTCCCTAATGTCAGGTGGAGGAATCATTATTTTGTGCGTAATAAGGAGGCATTTCCTTGCATGCGGCCCTGGACCCAGCTGTCGGCCTCTCCACGTACAGTCCACTTCAGATGCATGTCGGTCGTTGACCATGTTGACCAGGCCGCGTCGAGAGCACCAGGGCGATGGACGACGGCGAGGCCTAGGAAGGGAACGACACGGAGGCAGGGAAGACTCGGCAGTTGTTTCCCACGCGGAGGGGAGTACGACTGTGCGAGGGTTTACTGGATTGTCTGCCGTCGCTGGAGAATAACAGCAGGTGTGGGTGAGTAGAGGGATGGCTAGGTCAGCGATGGGAGTACGGTGGGGCGGTGAGGCCTGCGCAGCAGCACAACCGGCCGCGGGGAGGAGGGAGCAGGCAGTCCCACCGGCGCTTGTTTGAATGGCTGGAGCAGGAAGAGCAGAGATTGAAGAAGCACGACGGCCGTTCGATGGACATCCAACAGTCACTGCTTGTGTGTCAACCATTTTTTAGGAAAGCCTCAAATCTGTGGAAAACACTATACAACCCATCTGCCATTATTTCTAATAATTTACAACCCATTTGCTAATTCTTAAGGTTTTTTTGGAGCCCATATTCTTTTTGTTAGCATTACAGCCCATATTGTGGCCATGGTTAAAAAATTATACGAAATTTTGCATATTTCGGTGCGGTCCGAACTATTTTTAATCCCGAAATTTCGACTCACATTCAAACTAATTTTAAAAATAAATGCATATCAATATAAAATCCAACAAATTCTCCACACATAAAAATTAATGTAGTTTAAAATCTCGAAATGAAAAAAAGATATTTGAAACTAATTGCCGGTTTGATGTGTTTTATAAATGTACAGCCCATTTCTCATTACTGATAGGCCATTTTCTCGGCCAGCCGAATGAAGCTCTCCTCGTCTTGAAAGATTTGCAGCCCAACAGGCCTGACAAAGCGACTTACTTGGTAAATCACAAAAAAACTGGGCTGTGGTCGTGGACCCAGCTGTCAGCCTCTCCACGTACAGTACTCTTCCGATGGAAGTCGGTCGTTGACCACATTGACCATGCCGCGCCAAGAGCACCAAGGCGATGGACGACGGCGAGGCCTAGGAAGGGGATGACGCGGAGCCGGGGAAGACACGGCAGTGGATGCCCACGCGGAGAGGAGTACGAGGGTTCACTGGTTCGGCTGCGGTGTGAGGCTGCCGTCGCCGCAGAATAACAGGGGATGTGGGGAGTAGAGGGATACCCTGGGCCAGCGGTGGGAGTAGTAGGGGGCGGTGAGGCCTCCGCGGCATCACAGCTGGCCACGAGAGGCAGGAGCACGCGACATGACCGGCGCTGCTTTGGGCGGCTGGAGCAAGAAGACCAGAGGTTGAAGAAGCACTATTGGCGTTGGATGGACATCGTACGGTCACTGGAGCTATAATCGTTCATATTGACTAAATTGACAACGCCCTTCGTCCTCGTCAACTTAGTAGGCCCACAAGTCAGCCAGCCACTATGGTGGGTCCCAGATAGCAGGGGGTATGCATTTTTTGGTGCGTAATAAGGAGGCACTTCCTTGCGTGCAAAGATATAGCTGGTGCGTCCGACCTGTCAGCGGGGGGAACATTTTTTTCGCGAAATTAGGAAGCCCTTCCCACGTACAGTGCACGTAAAGTGCGTAATAAGGAGGAACTTTCCTTGCGTGCGACCATGGACCTCGTGGGTCCCAGCCATCAGGCTCTCCACGTACAGTCCTCTTCCGATGACTCTTGTATGTTGACCACGCCGCGCCGAGCACACCGAGGCGGTGGACGACGGCGAGGCCCCAGACTGGAACGACCTGGAGATGGGGAAGACGCGGCAATGGAGTCACAGATGGAGAGGAGTGGGAAACTTGACTGGTTCGGGTGAGGGGTGTTCCTACACTCGGCAGAAAAAAACAGGAGGTGTGAAGTGGAGGGATGGCCTAGCCGTCGGTGGGGTAGTGTTTTGCTGAGGAGCGCAAAACAACACCGCTGGACGCCGAGGGCTGGAGCAGGCGGTTCCGGCAGCGCTGGGGGAAGAAGACGAGAGATTGAAAAAGAATGTCGGCCGTTGGATGTAAATCCAACGCCTTCTTAGGCTTTGACCTACTGGCCCACATGTCAGCCAGTCCATTTGTTTTTTTAGTCCATTTGGTGGGCTGGGTGAAACAATGATGTAGCATCTATGCAGCCCGTTTAAATCCTATTTGCATTTTTCTCGAAATCCACGGACTTGCTGGGCTGGGTGAAAATATCATGTTGGGCTAGACGGAGAAATGTTATAAAAACATAAACACATGATTGCACGTCAGTAAAATCTTTCCAAGCTTATGTACGCAATCACTAGGAGTTAACTTGCCAAGTTATATATAAACAATTATTATTATTATTTTGTAAGAACTTTCAACTTACGAAATAAAATATATTTTTAATTTGATGAGTTAATAGTAAGTGGGGTATTATTATTATTTAGGCTAGACGTGGGAAAGTTGAGTTGGTTCTAGGGGAATATGTTGGGAGGAAGGAGATTCAAAGCACGGCAGCCGAGTGAACTAGTTTTTTTTTACGGACAAGTGAACTAGTTTACATACATAAGCAAATAGCCACTAAAAAATGCAATCAGGTTAATGGGTTCTTAAAAGAAATATTTCAAACAAAACAGATAATAACGACACATAGGCTAATGCATGAAACACTCAGATGATAAAGGTGCTTATAAACAGATAAAGTACAACATCTAGACCTTCCTGGCACGCTTGATCATGACGCTGCGACTGTCCGTGTACTCGTCGGTTACGGGAAGCAGACACGCCCACATGTCCAGGATCTTCCTGTACATGTCGTAGCATGCGTATGCATCCTTGGCCGCGTAGATTATGTAGGCTAGATACAGAGGTACCTCCCACATGTTCAGGTCGTCTTCTTTCATGTTGGCGTATCAGGGGTCGATGATGGTCTCAGCGAGGTCAACCACGGAGTCCTTCTCCTACCCGTTGCTAATGATCTTGTATTGCTTCTGGATGTCGACAAGCTTGTTGCACCAGATGGCCAAATCGTCGCGTTCTTCCTTCTCTCCACCGTAGTGAAGGTGCAGTCGGCGCTGCCGATGAAATGGGCGAATGCTCCAGAACCTGGTGCAGCCATAGGACTGAGGTGAGGCAGAGCTTCACCGAGTCCGTATCGTTGGTGTACATCACATTCAACATGGTGCAGCAATATGACTGAACAACGAACTCAAAGGGGAACTCCTTGCTGAAGTCCATATACAGCAGGCTCACTCCTCGGATCGCCATTGGATTCTCTTCGAGTGAACGAGTGTGTAGCCAGCGGCAGCAGTTCGTTTTTCAGCTCTTGGGGAACTGGATTCAATAGTAAGCTGAGTGTGTACAGGAGACAACAGTTACTACCCCCTCCCTCGTCTGCTGCACGCCCGGCAGAAGATGCACCCTCGGTGCATTGAAACGCCTCCATTAAGAAACCTACTCCGGCCACACGTCGGTTCACGAGTGGGTCTGTATTGTTACTGTAATAACATGAGTTAGTGGTCACTTTACTTAAATTTAATTAGCTTTAATAGAAATTTATACTTAAAACAAGCAATGCATTCGTTCGTTCTATCAGTGCCACAGGATCAACATGCACAACAATTAGAATTATTATTCTTAGGACGCACACGATCAGCACATTTGTCGCACTTTCACAAAGATAATACTACCAAGTTTGAACTGATTGTTATGGTTGTTGTCCTCTGCATCATCATGCCGTGTTTCCCAGCTTGCAAGATTCAGAACCAATAAATAAGATCCAAATAATAAGTACAACAAAGATGCCTACACATCTCATTGATTCCCAGCTTGCAAGATTCAAAACCAACAAATAAGATCCAAATAATAAGTACAACAAAGATGCCTACACATCTCATTGATTCCCAACTTGCAAGATTCAGAACCAACAAATAAGATTCAAATAATAAGTACAACAAAGATGCCTACACATCTCACTGATTCCCAGCTTGCAAGATTCAGAACCAACCCATTAGAGCCTTTTGATAAAGTGAATATCGGGATTAACTCCATCTTGGCTAGACATGTCATACAATCGAAAACTTGGCGAATGCTCTTGACCGTCACAACATCTGTAGTTGAGTATTCCTGTTTGCACAGCATGTTTGCACAGCACAAACAAGGAGACAGGAGAGCATGATTTCTCTTTAATAGCGGCCTCCTTGAACTCAACCTCCAGCTCTACTTGGATGAGGTCTGCCTGGAGTTCCATGATTCAATTCATGCGCCTTTTTCTGCAGTTCACCTGAAATGAAGCAAAGATTGCATCATTCAGCTCGCAAGAAGTACTTGCTCTTGTGAGCTGGCAGGTTCTTCTTTAGTAGTTGCACTAAAATTGAGGAACATTAAGGTTGGTTGTCCGGCTCATGTAAGGTGCAACTATAATTTTCTTATCCTTTTATGCAGTTCCACTAAAATAAAGTGTCATTGTGGTGACAGTGACGGCTCCATCTTGCAAAGGCTAATAAAATGTTGCACGAGATTACCGGCAGAACTTGACGGAGATTTTGGAAACTCCAATCACCATTTTGTGCAGTTCCACCAAAATTGAGAGATGTTGCCCACGTGACATTTTAGTTGAACTGCACAAGACACTCATTCCAAAAAAAAGTGTTCTGTGCAGTTCACCAAAAGGTCACAATAGCAACAAGGTGAAATGGATATCCTATCTACACAAAAAGATAGAAAGTAAACAGTTGGTGGTCAATAAGAATATACGAAACATATATAAAATGAAAAGAAGCATCTTAATTATGCTCATGGCAATCACGCAAGGACAGTAGAAATTTTAAAACGTCAGCAATGCTTCATGTTACCAGAAGCATTACGATCAATAACGAGATTCCTCAAATATGGGATTACTTTAATGGTAGCATTGCTTGTTTACCAGACACGGTAAATCAACAGCAGCTAAAGAGTTGGTTTAAGGGCATGGGACCGTGGGGACACCAGGACACTCTGCAGCGTAAAGGAGCAACTTACTTATCATACTGGGGAAAACAGCAGGAGTGTCATTTGTAACACAGTTTAATTGCATCTTCTCACTGGAGGCATTAGATTAGCAATGACACTGGTTAGACATGTCCTTAAGGTAACGGTGTGATCGCTTCATTTTACATGCGTTCTTACATTAACAACAGCAAAAGGTTGGTATAAGGACATGCGACAACGGACGCATCAGCACAATGTACCTACAAGGAGGCATAAAGTGGTGATGCCGAGTTTGTTCATGCTATGTGAGGGCAGCAAACCTAATCCTGGAGACCTTGTACTATGTGAGGGCAGCAAATCTAATCCTGGAGACCTTTTACTATGTGAGGGCAGAAAATCTAATCCTGGAGACCTTTTATTATGTGAGGGCAGCAAATCTAATCCTGGAGACCTTTTACTATGTGAGGACAACAAATCTAATCCTGAGACCTTTTACTATGTGAGGGCAGCAAATCTAATCCTGAGACCTTTTACTATGTGAGGGCAGCAAATCTAATCGTGAGACCTTTTACTATGTGAGGGCAGCAAATCTAATCCTGGAGACCTTTTACTATGTGATGGCAGCAAATCTAATCCTGGACATACTCTGTTGACTTGTCCACCAGCCGCCACTTTCTATCCTTTTTTCAACCAATAATAGATATGTTCCTTATCCAATTTGTATTGCGTTTTCCCATTATTTCCCTTTTCAAACAAGAGACCGGTTGGGTATCCGGTCTCTACTACTTTCAACATATTATTTCCTCTTTGAATCAAGTCCTAGATTCATGCTACAACTTTCCCCCCTTTCTTCATTGTTTGAACAAAGCCCTAGATTCAAATGCATGAAGTATCTTTACCTCTAATAATACTAAAAATTTAGGTGGCTTTGGAAGAGTTGATGGGAGTAGAAAAAGATGCACATGCAGACACGTGGGGAGCTGGGGCAGTAGAGCAAGGCCGCTTTCGAAGAACTTATACCTGAGGGTCGCCAGGATGTCGGCGGCGGCAGGTCGGATCTGCGGACAATACGGCAGGGAGGAAGAAGGGTCAGAGGACCTCCCGAGCCGGCGCTGTGTCGGAGAGAACGACACGAGCAGAGGATCGGGCCCCTCCGGCAGCTGTGGGTTTCCTCCCTCGGTGGCGATGACCGTGTGAACGATGCACCTTTTAGTCCTCTACACACACCGACCGAAGGGATCCGGCTGGATCTGTGACCAGCATGTTTGCACAGCACAAACAAGGAGACAGGAGAGCATGATTTCTCTTTAATAGCGGCCTCCTTGAACTCAACCTCCATCTCTACTTGGATGAGGTCTGCCTGGAGTTCCATGATTCAATTCATGCGCCTTTTTCTGCAGTTCACCTGAAATGAAGCAAAGATTGCATCATTCAGCTAGCATGAAGTACTTGCTCTTATGAGCTGGCAGGTTCTTCTTTAGTAGTTGCACTAAAATTGAGGAACATTAAGGTT
This sequence comes from Triticum dicoccoides, assembly GCF_002162155.2. Lineage (NCBI taxonomy): Eukaryota > Viridiplantae > Streptophyta > Magnoliopsida > Poales > Poaceae > Triticum > Triticum dicoccoides. Next base: position 131,945,057 of record NC_041391.1, read on the forward strand.
GGTTGTCCGGCTCATGTAAGGTGCAACTATAATTTTCTTATCCTTTTGTGCAGTTCCACTAAAATAAAGTGTCATTGTGGTGACAGTGATGGCTCCATCTTGCAAAGGCTAATAAAATGTTGCACGAGATTACCGGCAGAACTTGACGGAGATTTTGGAAACTCCAATCACCATTTTGTGTAGTTCCACCAAAATTGAGAGATCTTGCCCACGTGACATTTTAGTTGAACTGCACAAGACACTCATTCCAAAAAAAAGTGTTTTGTGCAGTTCACCAAAAGGTCACAATAGCAACAAGGTGAAATGGATATCCTATCTACACAAAAAGATAGAAAGTAAACATTTGGTGGTCAATAAGAATATACGAAACATATATAAAATGAAAAGAAGCATCTTAATTATGTTCATGTCAATCACGCAAGGACAGTAGAAATTTTAAAACGTCAGCAATGCTTCATGTTACCAGAAGCATTATGATCAATAATGAGATTCCTCAAATATGGGATTACTTTAATGGTAGCATTGCTTGTTTACCAAACACAGTAAATCAACAGCAGCTAAAGAGTTGGTTTAAGGGCATGGGACCGTGGGGACACCAGGACACTCTGCAGCGTAAAGGAGCAACTTACTTATCATACTGGGGAAAACAGCAGGAGTGCCATTTGTAACACAGTTTAATTGCATCTTCTCACTAGAGGCATTAGATTAGCAATGACACTAGTTAGACATGTCCCTAAGGTAACGGTGTGATCGCTTCATTTTACATGCGCTCTTACATTAACAACAGCAAAAGGTTGGTATAAGGACATGCGACAACGGACGCATCAGCACAATGTACCTACAAGGAGGCATAAAGTGGTGATGCCGAGTTTGTTCATGCTATGTGAGGGCAGCAAACCTAATCCTGGAGACCTTGTACTATGTGAGGGCACTAAATCTAATCCTGGAGACCTTTTACTATGTGAGGGCAGAAAATCTAATCCTGGAGACCTTTTATTATGTGAGGGCAGCAAATCTAATCCTGGAGACCTTTTACTATGTGAGGACAGCAAATCTAATCCTGAGACCTTTTACTATGTGAGGGCAGCAAGTCTATTCCTGAGACCTTTTACTATGTGAGGGCAGCAAATCTAATCGTGAGACCCTTTACTATGTGAGGGCAGCAAATCTAATCCTAGAGACCTTTTACTATGTGATGGCAGCAAATCTAATCCTGGACATACTCTGTTGACTTGTCCACCAGCCGCCACTTTCTATCCTTTTTTCAACCAATAATAGATATGTTCCTTATCCAATTTGTATTGCATTTTCCCATTATTTCCCTTTTCAACCAAGAGACTGGTTGGGTATCCGGTCTCTACTACTTTCACCATATTATTTCCTCTTTGAATCAAGTCCTAGATTCATGCTACAACTTTCCCCCCTTTCTTCGTTGTTTGAACAAAGCCCTAGATTCAAATGCATGAAGTATCTTTACCTCTAATAATACTAAAAATTTAGGTGGCTTTGGAAGAGTTGATGGGAGTAGAAAAAGATGCACATGCAGACACGTGGGGAGCTGGGGCAGTAGAGCAAGGCCGCTTTCGAAGAACTTATACCTGAGGGTTGCCAGGATGTCAGCGGCGGCAGGTCGGATCTGCGGACAATACGGCAGGGAGGAAGAAGGGTCGGAGGACCTCCCGAGCCGGCGCTGTGTCGGAGAGAACGACACAGGCAGAGGATCGGGCCCCTCTGGCAGCTGTGGGTTTCCTCCCTTGGCGGCGATGACCGCGTGAACGATGCACCTTTTAGTCCTCTACACACACCAACCGAAGGGATCCGGCCAGATCTGTGACCAGCGGTGAGCAGAGAGAAAATGTCGTTACCGCTGTCATGTTTATATCTGGAGAGGATGAGAGAATGAAGAGAGCAACCCTAGTAAAGCAAGCGCTCAGGCCCCTGCATCCATATATAGTGGAGTGATTATCTTTTTTCTCTCCACAACAAGCATTTCAATTTGTGTACGTGGCATTAAAGAAAAGAAACTCTCTATTTAGGTGACTACTGTACGACTCCTACTTACTACTAGTAGTACTACAGTATTGTTCACTTGTGCTCCCCCCCCCCATTGAACAACCCCACGGGTGAATAAACATATAGTAAGAACTGTATTTATATAGAACGAACAAGCTCGAACTATTTTCGCGTAGTTAAAAGTTGAGGGCGGGGCTTTTCTCGGGCAGTACGCGCGGCAGTTTTCGTGTAGGCGGTTTGACAGAGAGGCGAGGAGGGTGAGCGAGTGGGGCTGTGTGATTTGATGGCACGTTACTGCTGGAAAGACTTGTGATATGACCACTCACTATAGTCATGAATTACTGGCGCTCCGACCGGGGTGATGCCCCCCTTCAGTTCCGTGCTCTAATCTGGTGCATGACACGTCGACCCGGATGCTGGCTCTCCCACATGTCTGAGTGGTAAGAAGGAGCAAAGAATGATGCGGTATATACTAGTACTATACTATGTACTACTCAGGTCGGAGGAGTGCGAACCACGGTAGCCCAGTGAACCAGCAGTGTGAACCACGGTAGCCCAGTGAACCAGCAGTAGAAAACAATGTGGTGATATGGCCATAAAAACAATGTGCTACGGTCCACACTGTAGCATGTACAGTAACACTCCTCTTTGTTTGGATCCCTGAGTTAGAGCTAGTTTGGGTTGAAATAGCCTCAAATTATCGAAACAAGAGGGGTTAGTTTGAGCTAGTTTGCTCTAACCCAGCTAAAAGAACTAGCCCGATGGAGAGGTTCTAATTGGGTTAGTTATCCTCGGGCCCACTAAAAGAGAACTAAAAAAATCTCCCCTGCCTGCACCAGATCGCTCCCCCCCTCTCGCATGACTCCTCTCTGTTCCCCATAGGGCCACCCGCCCAAGCACCGCTCGACCTCTCTCTCCTCCGGCTGCCTTCTCCTTCCCACCTCCGCCGCCCTACTCCGGCTGCCCTCTCCCTCCGGCCTTCGAAGGTCACCCTACTCCCCCTTCACCAGTCGTTTTTCTCCCTCTGTCATGCGCAGCGGCGGCGCATCTACCAGGGAGGTCGCGAGAGGGGTGAGTTTGTTTGTTCCTTCTCTGTCTCACGGCCATATCATTGATCTCGCTTGCTCTAGCGGTAATTCTGATTTGGAAAAGTAGATCCTGATCAAACTTGGTATAGATTTTTCGTGCACGCATGGAATTGTTTGATGTTGCTTGAGGAGGTAATAAATCTTTCTAGAGGCCCAAAGATTCAGGTCACCTTTCTAGGTATTTCAATTTCAGTCTTGCATTATTTCTAGAGGCCCAAAGATTCAGTTCACCTTTCTAGGTATTTCAATTTTAGGCTTGCATTATTTCTAGAGGCCCAAAGATTCAGTTCACCTTTCTAGGTATTTCAGTTTCAAGCTTGCATTATTTCTAAAGGCCCAAAGATTCAGTTCACCTTTCTAGGTATTTCACTTTTGGGCTTGCATTATTTCTAGAGGCCCAAAGATTCAGTTCACCTTTCTAGGTATTTCAGTTTCAGGCTTGCATTATTTCTAAAGGCCCAAAGATTCAGTTCACCTTTCTAGGTATTTCACTTTCGGGCTTGCACTATTTCTAGAGGCCCAAAGATTCAGTTCACCTTTCTAGGTATTTCAATTTCAGGCTTGCATTATTTCTAGAGGCCCAAAGATTCAGTTCACCTTTCTAGGTATTTTAGTTACAGGCTTGCATTATTTCTAGAGGCCCAAAGATTAAGTCCCCTGTCAGCGGCAAGTGGCCCTGCTACCCATGCCGGTGTCGACCTCAACTCACAAGGGCCGGTGTCGGAGGGGTTCCCGGGGCTTGGGCTCTACAGAGCCTTCCTCCAGAGCGACGATGGCGAGCTCCTCCCTCGGTGCATGAGGGGCTCCGGGCTCCCTTCTTATCGTGAATGACTTCCGTGATGAGTTAGCTCATTCTTTGTTTCATGAAGTGTTTTTTTATTTTGTGAAGCTTGATTGACGACTTGTATGTTTAAGTGGGATATCTCATTTGTATGGACAAAGTAAAAATTATCATGTTTTGCATGCTTGATTTGTATAGATGGTTCATTTATGTCAGTTGTGAGCAGGAGGAGGCCACAGAAGAGCCGGCCACAAATCCGGCAGGAAATAGGGTCCAAAGTAGTCAAATGATTGAGTGGCCCTGTTTGAATCATGGGGTTATAGCTAGTTTAGGTAAGTTGGGGGCTCAAATAACCCAAAAGTATCCAAACAGGGAGGGTTAGAGTGGGTTAGTTCCATCTAGCCCAACTATCCTAGTGGAGAGGTGCTTATTTGGGTTAGAGTGGGTTAGAAAATAACTCTAACTCTAACTGTGTTAGAGTATCCAAACAGGGCGGTTTAGAGTTAGTTCAGGGTTAGAATCTAACTCTAACCTCTAACTGAGTTAGAGTTCTCCTCGTCTTGGTTCATCGCCATCATACTTTCCCCATTCCTGTGTTTTCAGTATCCTGCGAATCAAAGAGGCCCTTTTTTTGCAGGAAAAATCAAAGAGGCCCTTAGACTGGTTTAGGTCCGGTCATTTTTTATAAACGTGTTATGTCCAAAATTTACTGAACGTGCTCCGGTTTCCATGAAATTAATCTGGTTTCATGTAGTAATTCATTCATTTATTTATTCTTCTATGGGGGGTTTGCATGTAATTCGTGAGGTCTGAAATGTAAAGTACCCCGGCATATGCTCCGAGTCGTGCATGCACTATGACCCAGATGCTCTATGTCCCACATGTCGGTGAATGGGAGCACGTGGAAATAGCCTAGGAGTACATATAGGAGGATAAATGCGTGAAAAAATATGTACTGTGAACTGTGAAGCGTAGCCGTGGTTCGAAAAGGAGACCTAAAGTGATAACAGCTATAGGTCGCACGCACCCAACTAGTGGTACTAGAAATACGACTAATTTTTCCCTCAAAAAAAAGAGGCACGAGTGCTCAGTACTCCTATTCTATAAACACGAGTCCCATCTGACAACAGCGTCCGTGCTACAGCTAGCTCTCCTCCCTCATTTCTCTCTTCTAATTCTAAACTCGACCGACGCCCGGTGGGCGGGGTGGGTTTGCTCAACTGCGGCCCCACCTCACAGTGAAAACGTTACGACTGGAATAAAAATGCCATATACTCCCTCCGTTCATAAATATTCCCTCCATCCGGAAATACGTGTCGAAGGAATGGACGTATCTAGACTTATTTTAGTGTTAGATACATCCATTTTTAGTCATTTTTACGACAAGTATTTCCGGACGGAGGGAGTATAAGCCTTTTTAGATACTATTTCAAATGGAATACAACATACAGATGTATGTAGAAATAGTTTAGAGTGTAGATTCACTCATTTTGCTCCGTATGTAGTAGTCACTTGCTGGAATCTTTAGAAAGACTTATATTTGGGAACGGAGGGAGTACTATACTAATAAAACATTAAGTCCACGAGGCGATGCAGTGCTGGTTACAGGAGGCAAGAAGAAGAGATGCATCCATCGACGACGTCCACCTACTCGACTCAGGGCGTCGGCCCACCGAACGGCGCCTAAGTAGCAGCGGCTTTCGTGGCCAGGTCGACGTGCTTCTGAACAATGGCGTCCAAAGATTCCAGCCGCTGTAAGAAGGCCAACGTCTTTCTGTCCTCGCTTTCCTTATAGTGGCCTATGTAGACGATTTCCTCATAGACGTGGATGTGCAAGTCGACGGTTTCTTGCATGGCGAGGCGCTACGCGGCGAGCGTGGCATCGAGGTGCACATTCTTCATCGCGACCCCCGGCACCTACAGGGCCAGCAGGGCTTGAAAGAGTTCGTCGCCATGGAGGCCGATGAGGGTGGCAGGCAATGAGGAGCCTGGGCGCGTGGGCTGGAGCAGTACGGCAAGGTCGTCCGTGCGCTTCTTGACGGTGGTGAACTTGCGGATGGAGTTGACCATCATGTCATCCATGCGAGAGGCGAAGCCGGCCTCGGCGAGGGCTACGATGCCTGCGGTCGCTAGCACCATTTGGAAATGCTGCACGGTGCGGGGCCGCAGGCCGGCGCCTTGGATGATTTGGCATAGCCGACTGCCGCTCGCGTCCATCGCCTCCATAGGTGCTTGTGGCTTCTGGTCACTTGGTCTTGGATTGGAGTGAGTAGTGTTGCGCAGAGACTTGGGAGTAGATGGATTAGAGTGGTGGGGCGCCTTTATTATATGAGAGTCCAAACTATGTTGCATTCACATCGTGCTAGCTCTATTATGCTTCTCCAATTAATTCCCTCTGCATGTAATTGAGGATGCATCATTGACCATTCAACGTCTCGGGAACCGCTACCCTCTCCCTCCTTGGCATTCAAGCACCTATGGACCCGTCGATGACGAGGTGCCTATGGTGACTTCGTAAATTTCAAGATGATAGTGTCGTGCGTGTGTGCGTTCATAGGGGTGAGTGTATGCGCGTGTATATGAGCGCTTGCGTATGTACTGTGTCAAAAAAACGTAAATGCGTGTCAAAAACAGACTAGTCAGTATACTCAATATTGTGCACCTCGGAGAGGAAAACGATAGAACTAGTACGTATTTATTTACGGTGTAGATTCACTCATTTTGCTCCATATGTACTCCGTCTCGGTGTAGTCTAGTCACTTGTTGAAATCTGTAGAAGGGCAAATACTCCTTTCTGGTTTACAGGGCTATACTAGCAAGTAGTTGTAGTATAATAGTGGGCTCACATAGCAATTTTGTCTCATGCAACATTCGGTTTTTGCTTGGCTCTTCGCCTCTTCGAGAAGACAAACAATGATGTTACTACTACTGCTTCTACAGTGTCGAATCCACTGATGCATGTCCGTCCACCGCGAGCGGGAGGGATAGCTTGTTGTATACTGGAGTACTAAGCAAAATCATGTCCTAGTTTGCGAGCAACCGCGTGATACATCTCCGTCGTATTTATAATTTTGATTGTTCCATGCCAATATTCTACAACTTTCATATACTTTTGGCACCTTTTTATATTATTTTTGGGACTAACATATTTATCCAGTGCCCAGTGCCAGTTCCTGTCTGTTGCATGTTTTATGTTTCGCAGAAAACCAATATCAAACGGAATCCAAATGGGATAAAAACGTACGGAGAATTATTTTGGAATATTTGGGATTTTCCGGAGGAAGAATCAACGCGAAACGGTGTCCGGGGTGGCCACAAGACAGGGGGGCGCGCCCTCCCCCCCTGGGCGCGGCCTGGACTCTCGTGGGCCACACGTAAGGCGGTTGATGCCCTTCTTTTTCCGCAAGAAAGCTAATTTTACAAGAAAAATCTGAACGAAAGATTCACCCCAATCGGAGTTACGGATCTCCAGATATAAAGGAAACGGTCAAGGGGCAGAATCAGAGAACGCAGAAACAGAGAGATAGATCCAATCTCGGAGCGCCTCTCGCCCTTCCCAAGCCATGGGAGCCGAGGACCAGAGGGGAAACCCTTCTCCCATCTAGGGAGGAGGTCAAGGAAGAAGAAGAAGAAGGGGGCCTCTCTCCCCCTTGCTTCCGGTGACGCCGGAGCGCTGCCGGGGGCCATCATCATCACCGCGATCTTCACCAACACTGCCATCATCTTCACCAACATCTCCATCACCTTCCCCCTTATATATTCAGCGGTCCACTCTCCCGCAACCTGATGTACCCTCTACTTGAACATGGTGCTTTATGCTTCATATTATTATCCAATGATGTGTTGCCATCCTATGATGTCTGAGTAGATTTCCATTGTCCTATCGGTGATTGATGAATTGCTATGATTGGTTTGAGTTGCATGTTTTATTATTGGTGCTGTCCTATGGTGCCCTCCGTGTCGCGCAAGCGTGAGGGATTCTCGCTGTAGCGTGTTGCAATGCGTTCATGATTCGCTTATAGTGGGTTCCGTGAGTGACTGAAACACAAACCCGAGTAAGTAGATTGTTGCGTATGGGATAAAGGGGACTTGATGCTTTAATTCTATGGTTGGGTTTTACCTTAATGAATCTTCAGTAGTTGCGGATGCTTGCTAGAGTTCCAATCATAAGTGCATATGATCCAATAAGAGAAAGTATGTTAGCTTATGCCTCTACCTCAAATAGAATTGCAATAGTGATTACCGGTCTAGTAACATAGTCAATTGCTTAGGGACAATTTCACAACTCCTACCACCACTTTTCCACACTCGCTATATTTACTTTATTGCATCTTTATCTAAACAGCCCCTAGTTTATGCTTACGTGCTCTTTATTATCTTGCAAACCTATTCTATCACACCTATAAAGTACTTCTAGTTTCATACTTGTTCTAGGTAAAGCGAACGTCAAGCGTGCGTAGAGTTGTATCGGTGGTCGATAGAACTTGAGGGAATATTTATTCTACCTTTAGCTCCTCGTTGGGTTTGACACTCTTACTTATTGAAAACTGTTGCGATCCCCTACACTTGTGGGTTATCAAGACCTTTTTCTGGCGCCGTTGCCAGGGAGTCATAGCATGGGGTGAATATTCTTTTATGACATGCCGATTCATAGGAAGAGGGTTAGACTAAGTTGTTGCATGATTTATGTTACCTTGTGCTCACTACTAAATTACAAATCATTGTTAATTAAAATTGGCTTTGATATACCTTGGGATCCGGGTGGATTCATTACTTGAGCACTATATGCCTAGTTTAATGGCTTTAATGAAAGCGCTGCCAGGGAGACAACCTGGAAGTTTTAGAGAGTCATTTATTTCTGCTGAGTTCTTTTATATAGTTTAAACACAAAAAAATAAAGAGGGGAACCTAAAAACTTTTCAAAAAGGAAAGTGAAAGTAAGAAAGACAAGCATTGTTGAAGTGGGAGAGCTCCTTGAACTTTATTCATGCTCACGGAAACTTTGTGAATCTTGATTACAGAAACTTTTCATCAAAAATAATTATCCCCTTGTACAAATCCATTGTATTATAAAATAATGTGCCAAGGTTTGCCTTTAGGATGTTTACAATGCTTGTTGGTTTGTACGGTGCAGGACAGAAACTTTGGCTGTAGTGCACGATTTTACATTTTTAACTGGAATGTGATACGGTTCTGATTTCATTTGCACTGTCTTGCTGTACAACTTGTTTATTGTTCCTAATTTTGGTAGAATTTTTGGGGTAACATAAGTATGGTGAATGTTCACATTGCTACAGATTGTTCTGTTTTTGACAGATTCTGTTTTTGATTCATAGTTTGCTTGTTTTGATGAATCTATCAAATTATATTAGTGGATTAAGCCATGAAAAAGCTATATTACAGTAGACACAATGCAAAAAAAAATATGAATTGGTTTGAAACGGTACTTAGAGTGGTGATTTGCTTTATTATACTAACGAATCTTACCGAGTTTTCTGTTGAAGTTTTGTGTGGATGAAGTGTCTAATCGAGGAGGTCTCGATATGAGGAAAAGGAAGAGAGGCAAGAGCTCAAGCTTGGGGATGCCAAAGGCACCCCAAGTAAATATTCAATGATACTCAAGCGTCTAAGCTTGGGGATGCCCCGGAAGGCATCCCCTCTTTCTTCAACAAGTATCGGTATGTTTTCACATTCGTTTCGTTCATGCGATATGTGCAAGTCTTGGAGCGTCTTTTGCATTTAGTTTTCACTTTTATTTTATGCACCATGCTGGTATGAGATAGTCCTTGGTTGATTTGTAGAATGGTCTTTTGCTTCACTTATATTTGTTAGAGCGTGGGCATATCTTTTGAAGAAAGAAGTAAACTCTCTTGCTTCACTTATATCTATTTAGAGAGATGACAGGAATTGGTCATTCACATGGTTAGTCATAAAATCCTACATAAACTTGTAGATCGCTGAATATGATATGTTTGATTCCTTGCAATAGTTTTGCGATATAAAGATTGTGATATTAGAGTCATGCTAGTGGGTGGTTGTGGATTGTAGGGACACTTGTGTTGAGGTTTGCAAGTCCTGTAGCATGCACGTATGGTAACCGTTGTGTGACAAATTTGAAGCATGGGGTGTTTCTTTGATTGTCTTCCTTATGAGTGGCAGTCGGGGACGAGGGACGGTCTTTTCCTACCAATCTATCCCCCTAGGGGCATGCGTAGTAGTACTTTGCTTCGAGGGCTAAATCTTGCAATAAGTATATGAGTTCTTTATGACTAATGTGAGTCCATGGATTATACGCACTTTTACCTTTCCATCATTGCTAGCCTCTTCGGTAGCGTGCATTGCCCTTTCTCACCTTGAGAGTTGATGCAAACTTCGTCGGTGCACCCAAACCCCGTGATATGATATGCTCTATCACACATAAGCCTCATTATATCTTCCTCAAAACAGCCACCATACCTACCTATCATGGCATTTCCATAGCCATTCCGAGATATATTGCCATGCAACTTCCATCATCATCATATACATGACTTGAGCATTCATTGTCATATTGCCTTGCATGATCGTAAGATAGCTAGGATGATGTTTTCATGGCTTGTCCCTTTTTTTGATATCATTGCTACGCTAGATCATTGCACATCCCGGTACACTGCCGGAAGCATTCATATAGAGTAATATCTTCGTTCTAGTATCGAGTTGTAATATCAAGTTGTAAGTAAATAAAAGTGTGATGATCATCATTATAGAGCATTGCCCCATAAAAAAAAGAAAAAAAAAGAAAAAAAAAGGGAAAGGCCAAAGAAGCCTAAATAAAAAAGGGGGCCAAAGAAGCCCACCGAAAAGGAAAAAAAAGAAAAAAAGGAAAAGAAAAGAAAAGAAAAGGGGCAATGTTACTATCCTTTTTCCACACTTGTGCTTCAAAGTAGCACCATGTTCTTCATATAGATTGTTTCCTATGTTGTCACTTTCATATACTAGTGGGAATTTTCATTATAGAACTTGGCTTGTATATTCCAACGATGGGCTTCCTCAAATGCCCTAGGTCTTCATGAGCAAGCAAGTTGGATGCACACCCACTTAGTTTATTTTGTTGAGCTTTCATACATTTATAGCTCTTAGTGCATCCATTGCATGGCAATCCCTACTCCTCACATTGACATCAATTGATGGGCATCTCCATAGCCCGTTGATTAGCTGCATCGATGTGAGACTTTTTCCCTTTTTGTCTTCTCTACATAACCTCCATCATTATATTCTATTCCACCTATAGTGCTATATCCATGGCTTGCGCTCATGTATAGCGTGAGGGTTGAAAAAGCTGAAGCGCGTTAAAAAGTATGAACCAATTGCTCGGCTCGTCATCGGGGTTGTGCATGATGGGAGCATTTTTGTGTGACGAAAATGAAGCATTGACAAACTATATGATTTTGTAGGGATAAGCTTGCTTTGGCCTTGTTGTTTTGAAAAAAACATGATTGCTTTATTGGTACGCTCAAAGTATTATTGTTTTTTATGTCAAATGATAGACTATTGCTTTGAATAACTCGTGTCTTAATAATCATGCCATGGTTAGATATATGATCAAGATTATGCTAGGTAGCATTCCACATCAAAAATTATCTTTTTTATCATTTACCTACTCGAGGATGAGCAGGAATTAAGCTTGGGGATGCTTATACATCTCCGTCGTATCTATAATTTTTGATTGTTCCATGCCAATATTCTACAACTTTCATATACTTTTGGCAACTTTTTATATTATTTTGGGGACTAACATATTGATCCAGTGCACAGTGCCAGTTCATGTCTGTTGGAAGTTTTATGTTTCGCAGAAAACAAATATCAAACGGAATCCAAACGGGATAAAAACGGACGAATAATTATTTTGGAATATTTGGGATTTTCCGGAGGAAGAATCAACGCGAAACGGTGTCCGGGGTGGCCACGAGATAGGGGGCGCACCCTCCCCCCTGGGCACGCCCTGGACTCTCGTGGGCCACCCATAAGGCAGTTGATGCCCCTCTTTTGCTGGAAGAAAGCTAATTTTACAAGAAAAATCTGGACGAAAGATTCACCCCAATCGGAGTTACGGATCGCCAGATATAAAGGAAACGGTGAAGGGGCGGAATCAGAGAACGTGGAAACAGAGAGATAGATCCAATCTCGGAGGGGCTCTCGCCCCTCCCAAGCCATGGGAGCCAACGACCAGAGGGGAAACCCTTCTCCCATCTAGGGAGGAGGTCAAGGAAGAAGAAGAAGAAGGGGGCCTCTCTCCCCCTTTGCTTCCGGTGGCGCCAGAGCGCTGCCGGGGGCCATCATCATCACCGCGATCTTCACCAACACAGCCGTCATCTTCACCAACATCTCCATCACCTTCCCCCTTCTATATTCAGCGGTCCACTCTCTTGCAACCCGCTGTACCCTCTACTTGAACATGGTGCTTTATGCTTCATATTATTATCCAATGATGTGTTGCCATCCTATGATGTCTGAGTAGATTTCCATTGTCCTATCGGTGATTGATGAATTGCTATGATTGGTTTGAGTTGCATGTTTTATTATTGGTGATGTCCTATGGTGCCCTCCGTGTCGCGCAAGCATGAGGGATTCCTGCTATAGGGTGTTGCAATGCGTTCATGATTCGCTTATAGTGGGTTGCATGAGTGACTGAAACACAAACCCGAGTAAGTAGATTGTTGCATATGGGATAAAGGGGACTTGATGCTTTAATGCTATGGTTGGGTTTTACCTTAATGAATCTTTAGTAGTTGCGGATGCTTGCTAGAGCTCCAATCATAAGTGCATATGATCCAAGAAGAGAAAGTTTGTTAGCTTATGCCTCTCCCACAAATAGAATTGCAATAGTGATTACCGGTCTAGTAACATAGTCAATTGCTTAGGGACAATTTCACAACTCCTACCACCACTTTTTCACACTCGCTATATTTACTTTATTGCATCTTTATCTAAACAGCCCCTAGTTTATGTTTACGTGCTCTTTATTATCTTGCAAACCTATTCTATCACACCTACAAAGTACTTCTAGTTTCATACTTGTTCTAGGTAAAGCGAACGTCAAGCGTGCGTATAGTTGTATCGGTGGTTGATAGAACTTGAGGGAATATTTATTCTACCTTTAGCTCCTCGTTGGGTTCGACACTCTTACTTATCAAAAATTGTTGCGATCGCCTACGCTTGTGGGTTATCACCGCGCGCATGGGCGAGGGAGAAAGCATGTAGTAAAATCAAGCTTCTCCTCGTTGTACGAGTTAACGCGACACATCATAGCACTGGCCCCACATGCTTGCCTCTAAACTTGGCTGAAAGACCCGTAGTGTATAATATATTTGCTGCAACCTCTAACATTTACCCACCACAAATTAAAATATATGTGGCCGTATGCATCGTTCTGATGTAGAGGCCGGGGAGTCCCCCCTTTTCAAAAAAAACAAATTAAAATATATATTCCTGTCTTGACCAGATGAGCGTGCAAACTACAATCACCAGGGTGACAGGTAGGGCCAGAAGACTATTTTAATTATTATTTTTAAACTTCGAGACGGCCACGAAGCATGGAGCCAACCCGAACGATTTTAAGCTTATAGGCACGGTACACGCTATCCTAGACTACTCTACACATGAAACTGCCACATGAGCGTCCGGGCTGCGCTTGGCTCTTCGCCTCTTCGGGAAGTCGAACAATGATGGAGTACTACTGCATTGGAGGAGTACTACAGTACGCTTCTGGCCATTTGACACCGATTGAACTGCGGCATGTCCACTGCGTGTGGGAGGGAGAGCGTGTAGCGAAAGCTTCTCCTAGTCTTGCCAGCCACCACACTCATGGGCGAGGGGGGGACGCTCCTGCCTTTGCGTGTATGACATGTGGGCCCGAGAGGTGGGTGGCCAACCTGTCATACAGCCAAAGGAAGGTGCATTTAAGTCCGTGAGGGAGAGGATAATCAAACTTCTCGTTGATGTACGAGTTGACACCACACATCAAAGCACTACACTTGATATATTTCAATAATTTGCGGTTACCGATGCATTAATTAGAATGCATGCATGCATGCCGTGACTCTCCTTTTGATACTTGCATGTGTTGATTTAATGCACCTTGAAGTAGTACTCCCTCCGATTCCTTTTACTTTGCGTATAATTTTTTCTTGTTTTTCTCAGATTAGTCTACGCGTCCGCATTGGTTTCCATCTGTGCCCCCGCTCGATTAGTTCTGCCCCCATTAATCGCACCAGTTTCCAAAGCAGAAAATGGCTACAGGCAAACGCATGGAGCGCCGGATGTGGCTTGACCGCCTGGGGAAGCCAACTCAAGTGAAAAGGAAGGAGGACCAGCCAACCATTGCATGCGCATTTACTATTGATATTTATGCAGCTTACTCATGCGCAGGGGCAAATTTGTCCAGAAAACTCAAACTACTACCTTCCTTGGTATGTGGGAGGAGAGTTATGCGCAGAGTATAAAATATGTGACAGTAAAGCTTTGTAATGCCCTGGCCCAAGCGAGAGATGGTTGTGCATGAGGAGGGCGAGATCATGCAGACGGAATAGGAACTGACGAGGGAGCTCACTAAGGTCTCCATGGACCTCACCGTGCTCCACTGCCCCTTGTGCCTCCACCCCTTGACGCCTCTAGTGTATGAGGTTCGAATACACCTCGTATGTTCGGCTGATTGAGCAAGGTGCAGGTTTCCTGATTGATGTGTTGTTCGATTGATTTCTGTATTGCAAGGGAGGGCACCTGGCGTGCGCGGAGTGCCACGTCGAGCGCCCCGGGAACCAGCGGCAGTGCAAGAAGTGCGAGCGTGGTGGTGGCTTCGACGTGCGGAGCACGGCGGTGGAAGCCATTGTTTCGTCGCTGAGGGTGGTGTGCCCGCACGAAGGTTGTGGGCTCTACGTCACTTGACACAAGCTCGCGGATCACCAGAGCGTGTGTCCGCTCGCGCCCTGGAAATGCCCCGTGCCCGTCTGCGGCTACGAAGGCCCGCCGCCGGCGCTCTACCACCACATCAGCAACGCGCATCCCATGCCCATGCACATGATCCAGTACGGCAAGGTGCTCCAGCTGCAAGTGCCACTGTCAGAGCCATGGCTCTTGTTGTTCGCGGAGGAGGACAACCGCGCGTTTTTCTTGGTCGGCGGCGTGCTCGACATCGGCGCGCCTATCACCATGTTGGTGGTCTACATCAGAGCGGGGGCGTCCCCACTGCCGCACTACGTGGCCAAGCTGTGGGCGAATGGCCAGCCGGGAGATCCCAAAGGCACGACTGACGCTGTCAAGGTGGAAATGGAGGTGACAAGCAGCAAGGATCCTGGCAACGTCGATGTGCAGGAGCTGACCTTCTTCACAGTTTCGCCCAAGCTGCTGGCCGGGGCTAAGCTGGTGTCCCTCCACATTCAGATTGACAAGCTCACGTCCTAAATGTTTCTACACTGCCTTCTGTTTATCTTAGTAATATGCTAATATAGGATTACCTCGATCTACTTTAGCTTAAGAAATGGTGGGTTTTGGTGGCAATGCAGCAATTACTTCGACATCAGATCAGTAATTTCCAATAGTCGAACGGATATTTTGTGTCTGTTGGATATAAAGTTCCTTTGGGTAAGAAGTACAAGATAAAAGGAGATGTATGTAGACGTATTTTAGTTTAGATATGTCCCTTTTTATCCATTTTGATGACAAGCACTCCTTCCGTTCCACAATACATGCCTTCCATTTGTCAAAATATAGATATATCTAGACATGTTTTAGTATATAGGTACATCCATGATAGAGCCAGTCGGATGGTTGAGAACACTACAATTCGTAGCTACAGATGTGTGTGTGACTCCCAGATGCAGAAGCCGGGGGCCATCATCCTCCTTTTCGGGGGAAAACAGACGCGTGTGTGAGAGGACAAGTGCGTGCGTGCACCTCTTCTCTTCCTGTATAACATACTAAACTCAGAGTACAAGTTTTTGTGGGTGGCACGATGGTGCTTGCGAGAAGTCCCGAGAGATAGGTTTAATGCGTCTAAAAAAAGACTAGCCTATAGCTCGCCACGCGGCTATTCCTGTCGAACGCCCCATTAACCGTAAGATATGTATACGACGGTGCCAGTTATTGCACGTACACAGCAGAAAAAGTACACCACGGCTAAGAACACGTGCCCACGTAATGCCATCCGGGAATAGTGCCGCACTTCAAAACTAGAACCGTCAATAAATTTTGAGCTTGCGTCTTGTCACATTCCAAATTACTCCACGCTATATTGAATTGCAAACCTGTTCACACGGATCACAACCTAAATGGTTTCCCACTTAGGAGCATATTAGTACTCGGTTATAAATACTAGTATGCCAAGATAACTACACATTCCTCCTCAACTCCTCATCCACAAAAACAAACAAGTCATTCAGCATCCTTCCCTTGCGTCTGCCATGGCCAGCGTGAGTTCTGGGTCGAGAGATTGCCACCAGGGAGAGGCGAGTATGGATGCGGAAGCACGAGAGATGTCCCGCCTCGCCGCGAAAGCAGTCGACATGTCCTGCCGCGCGGAAGTAGCAGCACAGAGGTCCCACCGCGCCGCTGAAGCAGCACGGAGGTCCCGCTGCACCGTCGATGCAGCAGACTGGTCCGGCCGCGCCACGGAATTCCTGCCGCACCGCGGCGGCCTGGGAAAATTTCTCGTAGGCAAGCGACGACTGTTACAGGCGCATGCATCCGATCGTCCATAGCCAGATGGATCAGATCTCCGGCCGGGCGAGGTTGCAGGACGACATGAAAGCCTCGTTTGAACAGGCTACCGACGTCATCCGGCAACTAAGGGAGGGCAATGACAGGCTCCGGGCCGAGCACGACCTATTGAGGGCGAAGATCGTCCGAAGTACAGACGAGCAGGAGGAGACCAGTGCCTTGTTGAAGAGGACCGGCATCATCGTCAAGAAACTTATGGACGAGAATGACATGCTCCACATCGAGCACCAAAGTCTGGTGGAGGAATCCGTGGATGTTCTCAAGCAGCGTCTTGAGGACACGAAAGAGCTCATCGCCGCTCGCCACAGAGACTAGTTCCTGCGGCCTGCAGCAACGCATCAAGAAAGTATAGATCAGCGAGCCAGATCCTTGTCTTCCTTCTTCTTTTGCCCTTATTTCGGGTGTAGCCGCATGTGGCTTTTTTAATTATCTTTCTAATTATGTAAGACAATTAATCATCCTTATATATTCATCAGTCTTGCTATAAGTCGAAATAGATGCTATATAGGTCCGTCGGATCTTACATCAAGATCCATGCTTTCAGATTTTCTTTTTTCTCTCTTAAATCTCAGTCGAGTGAGACATAGCCACGCCATTAAACAGAGGCTAGGGGGCCATTAATGGAGACCTTGGGAGAGAGGTAGACGGCAGATGGAGGTCAAAGGGCTCTCCTCCCGATAAGCATGTGCAGGGGTCTGATCACACGCCTCTCGTACTCAAATAGCTACCCTGCACGGCGCATCCTAGCTAAGAAAAAAGGGGACGCGTGGCGGCACGTAAATGGTAGTAAATAGAACGCCCACGGTTTCAATAATACTTGTGTTTCCGATTGTAACGTGACAGCACTTGTTCCAAAATGACTTTGTTGATTGTTAATGTGTGCACCTTCGCAAATCAAACATGGTACCAAGCCAAGTTTCATCATTTTCATGCATGTTTTGGATTTATAGGAATTAAGAAACTAAGTTTCTCAATGTTTCCAGCCCAGCCACGATGCCCAGAATTTTGAATTTCATTCCCATTTCTTGCATGGAACCTAGAAATTTACCCAAGGACACACATGTGATTTTTCAACCAACTTTGGTGCACTAGAACTTGTGCTTGTATTTCAAATTTGAATTATGCACACAAAGGTGACATGTTCCCTCTCAGAACCATGAGCCTTCTTGAGAGAAGCTCTGATTTGCAAGAAGCTTATACCCAAATTTGTTCCTATTCGGCCAAAAAAAATTACCACGGCATGGTACTACCATGACATGACACCAGGCCAAGTATCATGATTTTAAAACCAAGTTTCTCAATGTTCTCGACCGAGCCACGATGCCCAGATGTTTGAATTTTATTCTCGTTTTTTGCATGGGACCTAGAAATTCACCCGAGGACACAAATGTGATTTTTCAACCAACTTTGGTGCACGGGAGCATGTGCTTGTAGGTCAAATTTGAATTATGCACATTAAATGACCAAAAACTCAATTAATGTGTAAAAAGGCCAAATGAAGCCAGAATGATTTCCAAAATTTAACAGGGCACTCATGTAGTTCTATGTTGCCTTTGTAAATAAACTCAAGGGGGACAGCGTATATTGTTTCACACTCAAAGGTGGCACGTTCCCTCTCAGAACCACGAGCCTTCTTGAGAGAAGCTTCGGTTTGCAAGAAGCTTATACCAAAATATGTTCCTATTCGGCCAATTCTTTTACCACAGCATGGTAGTACCATGACATGACACCCATGCCAAGTTTCATGATTTTCAGACGTGTTTTGGATTTACAAGAATTTAAAAACCAAGTTTCTCAATGTTCTCGGCCGAGCCACGATGCCCAGATGTTTGAATTTTATTCTCATTTCTTGCATGGGACCTAGAAATTCACCCGAGGACACAAATGTGATTTTTCAACAAACTTTGGTGCACGAGAGAATGTGCTAAGTTCAAATTTGACTTATGCACATTAAATGACCAGAAACTCAATTAATGTATAGAAACGACAAACGAACCCGGAATAATTCCAAAATTTAACAGGGCACTCATGTAGTTCTATGTTGCCTTTCTTAAGAAACTCAAGGGTGGGTGGTTCCCTCTTAGAACCACGAGCTTCCAAATCGGCCCAATTTCTACCACAACATGTTAGTGCCATGACATGACACCATGCCAAGTTTCTTGATTTCCATACGAGTTTTGGATTTACATGAATTTAAAATCTAAGTTTCTCGACGTTCTCGGCCGACTCACAACGCCCAGATGTTTGAATTTCATTCTCATTTCTTCCATGGGACCTAGAAATTCAACCAAGGACACACATGTGATTTTTCAACCAACTTTGGTGCACCGGAGCATGTGCATGCAGTTCATATTTAGATTATGCACTTTAAAAGTCCAGAAACTCAATTAATGTATAAAAAGGCCAAACGAACCCGAAATAATTCCAAAATTTAATAGGGCGCTCATATAGTTCTATGTTGCCTCTGTAAAGAAAATCAGGGGGAGGCAGCGTATATCGTTTCACACACAAAGGTGACACGTTCCCTCTCGGAACCACAAGGCTTGTTGAGAGAATCTCCGGTTTTGCAAGAAGCTTATACAAAACTTGTCCCAATTCAGCCAAAAATTATACATATGAAAATAGGGTTTAGATTATCCCAAACATCTCGCTACCTAGACCAATAATGTACTATGATTTGAATTCAACATAAAATGGATACAAATATTTGAATTGGAGAGCGTATGGTACATGTAGTTCATAGTGAAATATGATTACTGCTATATGCATGTTTTTTGTTATCAAGATAATATTTAAATTATTGCATAACTCGACAACAATCGTATTCAAATAAGGAAAATTGATTCAAATTTAGTCCATATGGTAGACGACAATATATATGTTCACATGGTGGAGTAAAATGTTCATATATGATGGAAGATCAAAATGACGACTACATCAATTATAAACCGCAAGGTCACCTAACGATATATTCGAATTCAACATAACGTGGATTCAAAAATTGAAATTCGAGATCATGGCATCTGTAATCATATAAAAAGGGACATTACTCTTTCTTTGGTGGGAATTGATTTGTTTTTTGTTGTTGTTGAGGGAAGTGCGAATTGATTTGGTATTGTGCAGGGTAATCTTGTTCTCCCGATTTTTTTTACATTTTTCATGTAGTTTTTTCAATGGCATCTATAGCAATATAGTAAAAGGGGACATGAATCTCTTGTGTTTCGTATGAATTGTTTTTTTACACGTTCAGTTTGTTCTGCCGAACAAGGAATCCGCACCTTGTTATCCTGAAATTTTCAAGCTCGAGTATCTTTTGTCTCACCTGCTTTGAAACTCCCACTTCTTCAACCCGCGCCGCGCCTTGTTATCCCGAAATTTGGACGCGCGTGAGAACTCCCTCCTCATCCGAAATCGCTCCCGCAGCCCAGACACATGAAATCCCCCTTCTACCCCTCAGCCGGAAATGAAGCTCCAAGTCACGGTTTCAAAACCAGTGGGGGTATGCTGGTAACTTACCCTACATTTCGGACAAGCGCGTCCCTAAGCTTGGCTCCCC